>NC_089725.1:32619523-32770773 GCF_035083965.1 Branchiostoma lanceolatum | reverse complement strand
GTTGGTGAGGATAGAGACCTGCTCGGTCAGGTTGGCCACGGCTGTGTGCAAATCGTCTCGCTGGACGGCATTCACCGGTTGCTCTCGAGTTTCCCGCGGGGCAGAGGCGGCCACTGCTTGCTCGTAGAGGGTGGCAATCTTTGCAGCCTCTTTGATGGTGGCAGGGTTTCGCTCCATCACTCGGAGGCGCGTGGCAGCATCAATGCCTTGTGTAAAGTATTGGAGGGCAACCCCCTTGATGGCTGGCTCGTTGTAGCGTTTTGACGCGTTTTGGTGCGTTGTAGCGTATGCCCGCCGGACCAGTTCTTCTAGTTCTGCTGCGAATACGATGAATGACTCACCAGGTTGGCGTTTCCGTTGCGCTAGGGATTGTTGGAAACTGAAGGTAAACCTGTCTTGAGAAAAGGCATGTGACAGCATCCCGAGGAGGTTGGTGTAATCGCGGCGGATGTCCTGCTGGAGGCTCTGGAAGTATGTTAATGCAGGTCCATCCAGGAAGGTGGGGAGGATACGTGCTCGTACGTCAGGGGTGTACTGATGGGCGTCTGCGTAAACCTCAAATCTACCAAGCCAGACATGGAAGTCTTCCTCCCCCTTGCCAAGGAAGTGCGCTGGTAGGTGCGTTTTGAGGTGTAGTGGGGTAGCTGGAACCGGCCCGGAACTTGTCTGTGGTGCGGGTGGTGGCGGTTGTTTCCATGTAGCACCTGACGACATACCGGGTGGTGGTAGTTGGTATGTAGCACCTGCGGACGTACCAGGTGGTGGTGGTTGTTTGAATGTGGCACCTGGAGCTGTACTGGGTGGTGATAGTTGGTATGTAGCACCTGCGGACGTACCGGGTGGTGGTGGTGGTTGGAATGTGGCACCTGGAGCTGTACCGGGTGTTGGAAGTCGGTATGTAGCACCTACCGAAGTACCGGGTGGTGGTGGTTGTTGGAATGTGACACCTAATTCTAACGATGTACTAGGTGGTGTTGGTTGCTGGACTGAAGCACCTGAAGGCATAGGAGCGGTTAAAGCTGGTCCGGGGAACCGCTGTGTGAGACCCGCCTGAGTAGGCGAAGCCACTAGAGGTGCACGTGAGTTTGTCGATGTCATCGGTTTATAATGAGGAAACGAAACTTCAGAGTCAATGAAAAATTCCCCCGGATTGTTAGTCGATGTCATACGATGAGATAGCCCAAGCTACGGACGAACGGGAATGTGGCAGTAGCCTACCTTCTGCTGGGAGGCGTACAGGTTTCAGAACAGAACACACGTGGTCCGGGGGGGAGGGGGGCATCGGCCAGACGGAGCTGCGGGAAGCGATTTTTCCGGCAGGGACGAGTAAGATTAGTGGTGCATCGACGGAGGAGGTTCGAACACCGCTGCCATCAGTGTAAGACTCCAATCATGGTAGTCAAAGACGATAGGAGACGGATGTGACGGGAAGAAGGTCTGTAATCAGGAACACAACATAGAACAAAGAATCTCTCCTTCTTGGGTCGTACCACTCTCCGCCCGGGGGTGGCGGCTTCAACTATTCGAACCTTACACTAGTTTAAAAGTGAGCCTGCAATCAACATCTGACAGGTAGAGTCCCCCGGCCAAATCATTTCCTCAAAATTTGGAATCATATTTTGAGCCCCATTGGTTTATATCAATGTTTGCCACATAATGTCCTGGGATTTGTGTGTAACTTGCTTGATGTCAACCCTCCCGACTGTCTAGCTGCCAGACAAGTGGTCAGACTTGGAGACTCGAGTCTATGTTATCAACGTCATCTCCCTAATGGAGTAAGAGTAGCCTTGTCATCCCTCCTCAGCCATCCGCTAGGAGATTCTCCCTCTGCCCAGCCAACATATGATTACTGTAAATCTTCAAATGTTTGCCATGGTTTTATTTTCACGGTGATCTCTTTGTTACGATTATTAATGACACTGTTCATATGGATTTCTTACGTATTACTACTGTGCTACAGAATCGTTTCAACCGAAAACTTAAAACACTGCAAAAACTTCTTTCCCCTTCTACCACGCTGAATTGAGTCCCTGTGAAAATAGATGAATCTACGGTAAGTCTGCTGAACAGCTGATTGTCCTGTGGTTGTCCAGGCAGATGGGTCCAGACTGATATCAGCTGGTCGGGCCAGTTTTAACCAGTCATGATAAAAGTCACGCTGTGAGACGTGATAAAAAAGAACCTCATTTGGTCATGTCTCCTCGTTTTCCTGAAAACTCCAGCGGGACATAAAGGGTGAAAACAACATTAACCACTTGCAACTTGTCTTCACGTCCTTTGCTGCCACTTTCATGTCTTTATGTCTCCTTATTTTCCTGCAAATTCCGTTGGGACAGAAGCGGTGAAAACAACATTAATTAACCACTTGGAACATGTCCTTCTCTTTTGCTGCCTCTTTTCGTCGTCATGTCTCCTCGTTTTCCTGAAAATTCCTTCTGGAGATTTAAGGGTGAAGCAAACATTAAACACTCTGCCATTTCTTCTAACTTCATTCTTTTCTTTTCCTTGTAGGAGGACTTTCTCCAAGCAGATAGAAGGATCCAGCTCATTCTGTGTTTTAAGCCTATTTTTGCAACACTTAAGTACTGTTTCCCTAGCCTGGGTTACATTCTAGTTTTCTGCAGCTCCCACGTAACTCCTTGCTAAACCGGTTTCTCTTTTATTCAGGCTACTCTTTCCCACTCCTAGGTAGTCCTTCGAAGTCGAAGATGACTGTCAGTATTGTACAATCATGTATACTTCATATCTGCTTGGAGATAAGAGGCCAAGGCCTGACTGCATGGTTTTCTCCCCTCAACACTTAAGGAAGTGATTGATGACCACTTGCCCCTTTAAGGAGCTGACAGAGAGGAGAAGTTCACAGTTGAGACATCCCCCCCCCCATGTGTCCCCTAGGCAGTGACCCCCCTTAGACCTTGACCCAGGTGGGTCTATGGAGGGGGGGGGTGATGACAGGCCTTGGACTTGGCTTCTCTCCACTTCTCTGCTGCTGGAAGATTGAGAGTTTATTTTCCTGACAGAAGCAGCGAACCCTTGTGTGAAATTACATGGTCTGGCTGGAACAGGGAGGGAATCTGTAACTACTGGTTAGGAGCGGTGGGCATCTTGCTACTACAGGCTTGAGTTGAGTTTAATAAATGTCCTGTGTCTTTGTGTCAATACTTAAGTGTTGCAGCCAGATGTGCAGTAAGTCTGGAACTGTTGCCATCAGGCGCAGTCTTAACTTGGGCTGCATTTCCTCGGGAACTAGTTGATATACTGTAATTATAAAACTTAAAATGTTTGAAGTAGTTTTATTTTTGCGGTTTTCACATTGGCCTCTCATCTCTTGTGTCAATTGACACCGCAAAGATGCGATCAGTTCGCTGCATTAATGCTAACTTACTTCACCTGTCACGAAATTAAGTCCCTGTGAAAATAAACAAATGTACAGTACCAGCTCCTCTCTGTCATGATTCTATGTGCAGTATGATTTAGGTTAAGCAGAAGCTGAAAAGATGTTAGGAAAACTCTTAACCAACGGCAGGGTTGATTTCATCTGAAGTTCAGATGAAATTAACCCTTCTATTCTGAAGCGCCTTCAACCTACCGAGGATCCTATTTGTTACCATGAGGGATGAAAACTGAAGTGATCTTAGTCAAGGTTAAGTGCAGGATGCCAGAGATCACCTCCTGTTTCATCACCTTGAGGATGAAACAATCAGTTTCCTTGGAGTAAATCTCCGGAGACGGAGAGTTCAGGAGTAGCAGCCATATATCTCCTCAGGTGTCCCTCACCCTTGGCACCATATTTCAGCAGGTTTCCGTGTAGCCTGGGCACCAGACTGTTTCCTGGGCCTACACAGGCCAACACCTTGATAGTCTGCTTTCAAGCAAACATGATGCAGTCTGAGGTACTTACTTCCTTACTTGTGGCAGGGAATTCTACATGAGAAATTGAGTGATCATAGGCAAGGTTAAAGAGAAGATTAATTGAATGGGGGCAGGATGTCAGGGATCACCTCCTACTTCATCACCTTGGGGATGACTAATCTGCAATCAGTTTCCTTGGAGTAAATCTCCAGAGACCGAGAGTTCAGGAGTAAGCAGCTATATATCTCCTCAGGTGTCCCTCACCCTTGGCACCATATTTCAGCAGGTTTCCGTGTAGCCTGGGCACCAGACTGTTTCCTGGGCCTACACAGGCCAACACCTTGATAGTCTGCTTTCAAGCAAACATGATGCAGTCTGAGGTACTTACTTCCTTACTTGTGGCAGGGAATTCTACATGAGAAATTGAGTGATCATAGGCAAGGTTAAAGAGAAGATTAATTGAATGGGGGCAGGATGTCAGGGATCACCTCCTACTTCATCACCTTGGGGATGACTAATCTGCAATCAGTTTCCTTGGAGTAAATCTCCAGAGACCGAGAGTTCAGGAGTAGCAGCTATATATCTCCTCAGGTGTCCCTCACCCTTGGCACCATATTTCCACTGCAGGTTTCAGTGTAGCCTGGACGCCAGACTTTTCCCAGGGCCTATAGTATAGAGGCCAACTCCTAGCCTGGACACCAGACTGTTTCCAAGGCTTTGTCCAACTTCTAGCCTGGCGGCCAGACTTTCCCGAGGGCCTACAAAGATCAGCTCCTTGGCTTTAGTTTAAGGCCAACATTCCCCCAAGGAAAGTTTATCACAGCCCCCCTCAGGTAGTTGTTTCTCAGAGTTTTAGTAACTTTAACTCCATGAGGAGCTGGCCTGTGTAGGCCCTGGAAGCAGTCTGGTATCCAGGCTAGTTTCATTAGTGCCACCTGCAGGAATGACTGACTGTCCTGCCAAGTGTGTGTTTAGTTGAGCTGGCCTGTCTAGGCCCTGGAAGCAGCCTGGTATCCAGGCTAGTTTCAGTGGTACCACCTGCAGGAATGACTGACTGTCCTGCCAAGTGTGTGTTTAGTTGAGCTGGCCTGTCTAGGCCCTGGAAGCAGTCTGGTACCCAGGCTAGTTTCATTAGTGCCACCTGCAGGAATGACTGACTGTCCTGCCAAGTGTGTGTTTAGTTGAGCTGGCCTGTGTAGGCCCTGGAAACAGCCTGGTATGCAGGCTAGTTTCATTGGTGCCACCTGCAGGAATGACTGACTTATCCTGCCAAGTCTGTGTTTAGTTTCCAGCTGCTGAAGACAGCTCCTCCTGACCCCTTTTAACCCAAGCAGCCTCCCGGGTCTGCAGATGGGAAACCATCAATAGTGGGTCACACTCTGATAGTGTCACTACAGCTGGGAGGAGTCGGATCTAGGCTCACTGGTGCAGGAGGATGTGAGTGAGTGAGTGAGTGAGTGAGTGAGTGAGTGAGTGGGTGGGTGGGTGGGTGAGTGAGTGAGTGAGTGAGTGAGTGAGTGAGTGAGTGAGTGAGTGAGTGAGTGAGTGAGTGAGTGAGTGAGTGAGTGAGTGAGTGAGTGAGTGAGTGAGTAAGTGAGCTGGGACACACCAAACCTCTGCAACATCACCTAAAGTTGTGCTCAACCCCGATGTTTTGGAACTGAACCGGCTCTAATTTTCATCCTTGTACTTCAAACCTTTCCAAGTATTGCTGTTGCCTTATAACGTAACAGTTTATTGAACACAGATAAACGTTATCATAAGTGGTCATTACCTATGAAGTTCTTACATTGTTTATCTTGTTAGGGAGGTTTCAAAGAACCAACTGAAAGAAGTGTTTACAAATAACCTTTATTGAAAATAACACTTGGTCGGCCAATATCAGAACATGTTGACTCTATTTCTGTTGAACAACGCACTTATTCATGTTTGAGTGGCCAGATTTCAACTTCTGTGCAGCCACAAGTGGTACAAATTTTTGTTTGATTCTTCTTTGTTTAAAGGGAAAATTGATTTTTTTTTTGTAAAGCCACTTTAAACTGAACATTAGCCCCAACCTGAACAATCTGCCCTGTGTATAACTCCAGCTCTTTACAAAGGACTTCTTCATCAGTTTTTGAAAATATGCCGAAGGACGTTAAAGTGCTTACAACTGCGTTTCAAAACAACCAACGTGAGACCTCTTAGAAAATACAGTATATCTCTTCATCAAATAGTACTTTGAACTACTTTCTGACTAGTCCATGAGTGCAGGGTAGTTGGCACGGTGCCCTGGGCCAAGGTCCATGTCATGTACACGAGTTTCACGCTTCAGAGCCAAGCTGGTTCAGAGCAGGCCAGGGGCAGTCAGCAAACTGTGTCAGTGTGTGCTTTGAGTTTGATCTATGGGGATTTCATCTACCTTTAAACACTTTTGTGATGTTCTTCTGTTTGCTTCTTTTTAGTAACTTAGAAAAAGATAGACTTCATTGTTCGCAGAGCACATTTTAAAAGTTCTTTCAAATAAGTCAGCAATTCTTCTGAAGAGAGTTTGCAGCATAATTCTACATGTGACAGCTAATGTACATGTGTCAGTAAACACTTTTGTTACTACAAGAACAAGCAAGATCACGAGTTCAGAGAAACAAGCACAATGGGTTCACAGTTCTTCACACAAGATTGAATTCCTTTCAAAAGCTTGACCCACGACTTTGTCATATTTATTCTCATTATCATTTATGCATGTTTGAAGTAGGAAACTATAAAATTGACTTTTAGGCATTATTCCCTAATTCTTTTTCACGGGATGAAAGTATCGCAACTGATGAGGTCACCGTGACCTTGAATCCTGTCAGGGGATCAATATTAAAGGTCGTCAGTATCTGTCAGTCAAACCTATTGTCAGACCTGTGTTTATTTATAGTCACCCTTCGGACCCAAACAGAGCAGCATCAGCCCAGTTTGTGTAACCTGCATTACAGGACAGAGGCACAATGGGAGCCTTGTTCCCCTGTGGGTGAGGGGGGCAGAGGGCAGCACATTGTGGGACAGGTCCATTGTGCTGGACGGCCCAATGTCAGAAACACTTTGTTCCCTCGTCCTGTTGTACTTAAGCCCAATTAATTCATTCTCAATATCATATGTGCTTCTGTTTGGAGACCGAGTAGAAAAGTAGAAATTTGACTTGAAGTTGAAACAACCTTTGAGGATGAAAGCAGGGCAGTTGATGAGGTCACCGTGACCTTGTCAGGTCTATTGTGTGCTGGACGGACCAATGTCAGCAACACTTTGCTCCCTCAGTCCTGTTGTATACTTAATATGTGTCCTCACTGTTCAGAGTGTTCACAATGTTTTATTGCGCTGAAATGTTTTGTTTGGAATAAACAGGACTTCAGGTTTGATTGCAGGGAAAATGTAATAGATGTCAAAATCACCGTAATGTACAAATGAAATTTGTAATGTAATGAATAGCTTTATTGGTGCAGGAAAAAGTATGACGATTTTCGTACGGTTAACTACAAACTACCTATTACTTATAGAAATATGACATAAATCTTCTACTCCTACTTGCTTAACAAGGAATTGATATTAGAAGATATGTAATAACTTATTGCAGTCAGGTTCAGCTCAATCAATGTCTCCATCCTGCCTCCCCCCCCCCCCTCTGATGGAATGCCTTCTCCCATTATGATGTCATCCTTGCGACGTGTGCTGGAATGATGTAACTTGAAATGAACTGTAAAGTTTACCTTTGGGTCAGGGACTCTGCGATTGTTTTTGTTAGATTAAACATTAAATTTCTGCTTCCTTGACCTGTGTGTGCACTCTTACCAAGTTGAACTTAATAGTACCATATCATATGTCAAGTGAGATTGATGTTGATAATGATAACTTTATCGCAAATTCATGCCCGAAGGCTAATTGCAAGAAAACAATGAAATGAGATAATGATAATAATAACTATGCAGTAATGAAATAAACACAAAGTAAATATTAAAGTCGTCAACTAGAGCTACTTCTAATCTAAACAGTTGCTATTGGGTTTGATTTTTTGTGTGTGTACAATTAATAGCAGTATTGTACTCCAATACATGTTTATGCCCTTTAATTCCGAATATCTGTCATTTATTCTTGATACTCTTCTTGATAAACTTCTTGGTTTTTTATTATCTTTACCATATCGCTTTAAGAAGTTAAGGAGTATAACTCAAAGAATAAAACTCAAAGCTAGTCTGCTGTGTTAAAAAGATGGAAACTTCAGCTACAGAACACCAAATGTGGTGTAAGGCATAAAGTAGATATCCTCTCTCCATCCCCCCACACCTGACCCCAGATAAAGCAGTCCCTCTCCAGTAATGATGTCATCTCTGTAACACATGTTCTGTAACTTTTGTGTAAATACTTCACATGAACTGTAAAGTTTACCTTCGGGTCAGGGATTCCACTATTGTTTTTGGTAGATTAAAAACTCAATTGCTGCAATAATCTGACCCCATCCTTGACCTAAGATTGCACTCTGATTAACTAGATAGTACCATATCATATGTCACATGAGATGGAGATTAATTGCCATATTCTTGCCCCATTTTATACCCGTGCTTTTCTTCTAAATCAACTTCTTGATTTTTTTCAATTCTCTTTAAGCTTTACCTTGTTGACTTGACTTGACTTGGCTTTGACTTGACTTGACTTGACTTGACTTGACTTGTTGTTTAAAATAATTAAGAAGAAAAGGATAAGAAGAGAGCATGCCAGCATGAAGCTGGTTTGCTGTTTGAACAGAATTGAAAATAAAGCTGCAGAAAACCAAATCTGTCACACAGCCAATTACAGCTGAGCTGTTACTATAACTTATCCTGGAGGCGCACACTGAATTGTGCCAATCATGGCATTAATTGACTAATTAAACAATGGCTGTGAAATCACCATTGACAACCACATTTCTACATACTCAGTGGAGTCCTCCCTTCCTCTGTACCAGACTTCCCAGCATCTCCTGTTGCCTTGGCAACCAGGAGAACCTGCTCACTCAGCAGTTTCACGCCCCATCAGTCACCTGGTGCAGAACCCTTGCTGGGGGCGCTGACAGCTGGGAAGCAGGCAGGGTGCAGGCTGTGCTGCAGTCCATAGATCACAGCTGGGGGGAGGGGCAGGCTGCAGCTGGGTGGGGGGGTGTACAGCTGGGGGGGGGGGGTGTACACCTGGGGGGGATGTACAGCTAGGTAGGACGAACAGTCCATAGATCACTGTTGTCACACAGGGGAAGGTTGCAGCTGGGGGAGGCTACAGGGGGGGGGGGTGTACTCGGAGGGAAGGGTAGCTTGCAGGGGGGGTCTAGTGGGTTGTCAGTCAAGAGGGGCAGTCTACAGGTGGGTGCACTTGGGGAGGGGATAATCTGTAGGGGGTGGTGGGGAGGGGGGCTGGTTGGGAGTGGGTCAGTCCTGCTACTGTGCATGTATCGCTAGCCTAGTATCCAAACAAAGACTGGCAGCCACCATGGAGCTGGCTCTGGTACCAGGCTATTCATCCCAGCTGGGCAGGAGTGCTGCAGCCTTCACCTGCTATCAGCGCCATCAGCCCAAACACGGCCTATCTCTCACCCCAGCCTGACCCCAGCAGTTCCATGGGGCACACGCTGGTCCTGTACCCAGCTGATAAGGGCCAGCCTGCAGCTGAGGGGCTGAAACTGCACTCCTGTCAGTCTGGGAGGCTGACGTCATCCCAGATGGTTTCTCCACTTCCCAGTCACTCACGATCAGCATCAGGACTGGCTGGCTGGCACACTTTCCAACGTTTGTTTACATGTTGTCACTAGTCTCTGTCAGACTCCATATGTTGCTGGAAAAATGGTAGAAATTGGTCAAATGGATGGTTGCAAATTGGCTTCAAATGCTGGCTAATTCCTGTGGTGTATATGTCAGTCTTTTTAGCCAATTTCTACTATTTTTTCAGCATTTACCTATGGAGTTTAGTAGAGAGTACATTATCACTGAAGCGAAGAGGTAACATTAATTTTCATCACAAAAATTGAACAGTCAAAAAGTCCAATTTTTGTGTTGCAAACTACAGTTCAACTTTGCTTCAGTTCAGACTGATTTGTACCAGTCAAACTTTTAAGCTAAAATTACTGGTGAGCTGGCACACCAATTTTTACTATTTTTCCTACGGAGTCTGGCAGAGACTAGTGTAAAGTGTGCCAGCCAGCCAGCTGGCTGAGAAGTTGAGAAACCATCTGGGGTGACGTCAGCCTCCCTGACTGACTTCTTCTCTTGTTGGTTATAACTTATGTTAGTACTAGTTTTCCTCATCAGCCCTTTCTCCTTTTTTATTTAGATTTATCTCTGGATGATGCATATGAAACAAATCAAAGGAGCGAGTAGAAACAGAAGTGATCCCAACCGAGATTCGAACTCACGCCGAAACCGGAGGCCAGATCACAGGCACGCACGCCTTAACCACTACGCTAAAAGGTCGCGACCAGTTAGCCTGGTCAGTTGGAGGCGCTTGAACCCCAACTGTTACACTACTCCCCCTTTTCTTTTTAAGATTCGTCCTCGAATCTCCGAGTTCGATCTTCCCTGTGTGGCATACGTTTGCCAGGCTCACAGGGCCGGTGTGGGAACCAGTGAAACAAATCAAAGGAGCGAGTAGAAACAGATTAAGTGATCCCAACCGAGATTCGAACTCACGCCGAATGTAACAGTGGGGGTTCAAGCACCTCCAACTGACCAGGCTAACTGGTCGCGACCTTTTAGCCTGGTCAGTTGGAGGCGCTTGAACCCCCACTGTTACACATATTTCCAGCAGGTACCAAAAGGTCTGTAATGAGGGAGAAGTGCAAAGAGAATCCCCAGACTGGGGCAGGTTTGTGAAGAGTAACTGAAGACTGTCCGTAGACTTGTGCCAGACTGGCATTGTGTCAACAGTTAGGAGGGGAGAGACTTTGGCACACTTGTCAGTGTACCAAAAGCCCATCTGCAGTTTAAGAAGGGAGGGCATAAGTCATGGGGGACAGATACACAACCACCTGTAAGGTTTTTTTTGTTGGTTTGTTGGACTTTGAGCAGTGGTCAGTTTCAGTGTCTCGGTAGAAAATATCCTTGCCCAGAAAGTGGTTCCAATTAATATTTTCATATTGATACAAAAAACAAATGTAGATATAGGCAAATGCAGGACTGAGAATGAATGAATGAATGAATGAATGAATGAACATACAAATGAACAAATAATGTGAATGAAAATGGGATGATTCTCTGACAATTTCTCTGACAGAGCAAGGAAAAGTTTGGGACACATATGATATATTTTACCCCTTTGAACAAGCCATGAATGCCTTTCTCCTCCCCAACAGGACCTGACAGCCACTTAAACCTGCTGCAGCCTTGTACATGAGTGACTTAAACCTGCTGCAGCCTTGTACATGAGTGACTCAAACCTGCTGCAGCCTTGTACATGAGTGACTCAAACCTGCTGCAGCCTTGTACATGAGTGACTCAAACCTGCTGCAGCCTTGTACATGAGCGACCCACTTTAACATGACATAAACTTCACCTCCTATTGCTGAAATTCCGACAAACCAATAAAAGTACCTAAAACTATATAATTGTAGCCGACACAGTTTTCCCCCAATTATAGTGAAGACAAAGAAGAAACCTTGCTTCTCACTGGTGACCTATTTTAAAATGACATAAACTTCTCCCCCTGTCATAAATCATTTTAAACTACATAATTGCAGTTGACACAGTTTTGTCACAAGTTTGTTGAGAAAAAAACTGCATCGTGTCAGAAAAGTGACCTATTTTGAAATGACACAAACTTCATGTCTGATTTGTATAATTTCTATTCTCAAATAAATCTATATGATTGAGACAGTTTCTGACTGGGCCCAAGAGTTGACTCAGCAGCACCTTGGGCCCTGGAGTCAGAGACCATTCAGGTTTTGCTCCTAATGATCTGTTTGGAGATTACAATCATATATTTTTATTCACTTGAAAGTTCATCTGTGTCCGTAGAACTTAGAAGTAATTCTGAATCAAAGTAAGTGAACTGTGAATTGCCAACACAAAAAGCTGGAATTACCCAAATTTTTTACTGCTCCGGTCTTTGTCAAGGAATGGCCAATATAGTTTTATTAATTACAATCATGTAGTTTCATGGGAGAATTGAAATTTCACAAACGGGAGGCGAAGTTTATGTCACTTCAAAATAGGTCACTTCTTTGATGTGATGCAGGTTTTTTCCTCAACAAACTCATCACAAAACTGTGTCAGCTCTAATTATAGAAGAAGAAGAACTCAATTGTGCAACAATTGTAACAGGTACAATGTATGGCAACTTTTGCACACATGACAGTTGAACTATTGCTAATATGTAACAATTTCATATGATTATATTTAACCTCCTTGGTTTGACACAGTTTCATGTGTGATGAGTCAGGCTCACAGCGGGGGGGGGGGGGGGTAGCGGACACAGTGGGAGAATTCTACTCCAGCCAGACACTCATCTATTATTCATGGTCCTGGTCAGCAGGGCACAGCCAGGCACAGACTACCGTAAACCCGGAAATGTTTGTGGCGGTTTTATTTTCACGGTGACCTCTCTATCGTGAATTCATACCGTGAATATATACGTTTCCAGTGCATCACTACGGTACTACAGATTTGTTTAAACCTTGAACTTAGAATGCTGTAAAAACCTCTTTTCTTTTTCTACTGCAAAATCAAGTCCCAATGAAAATAGAAGAATCTACTGTAACAGTATATCTGCCAGAGGAGTAATACAGGCAAATAGTTACTGTGGTTGTAAATTGGTTGGGAGTCCATTACCAGCTGACTCACTTTCTCACTCACTCAGTCACTCACTCTCCCACTCTCTCTCTCTCTCTCTCTCTCTCTCTCTCTCTCTCTCTCTCACTCTCACTCACTCACACTCACTCACACTCATTTACTCACTTACACTCACTCGCTCACTCGCCTATAAAGACACCTACTCACTCACTTCTCACTTACTTTTTGTAGTTGCAGAAAGGATAGCAGAAACTGGCCAAAAGGGGGAATAATTTGGCCAATTTCTGCTATCATTTCAGCAACCCAATGAGTCTAGTACAGACTACCCCCAGACATAGCCTGAGTGTCATCCTGTTTCAGTTCCAGGCTCTATACCTTCACCAAACAAGAAAAGAAGGAGGTAGAACCTGGAAGTTGGAACTGAAACAGGATGAAGCTCAAGCTACCCCAGACATGCCAGAAGCACTATGAAGCCAGTCATTAGGAGGCATATTGAGTTGCCCTGTGCAGGTAGTGGCATTGGTGTTGATCTGTGCAGTATTAGTGTTGCCCATCCTTGGGGGAGACAGCCCTGAGGTTGTAAATCAGCCTTAAGTGGAGTGGTGGCCTGCCCAGACTGTTGCCCAGACTGAAGACTGGCCAGTGGTGCCAGCAAGTCCATCCCTCCTCCACTCAATCACTCGCCCATTACCCAAGTCTCTGCCATTACCCAAGTCTGGCCAGTCCCTGTGTGTGATTGATAGACTGGAGGGATTGGAGACTGGATGCCTTTAGCTGGAAGCTAACCAGCCATGAAAGTACTGTAGCCTGGGTGCCAGACTGTTTCCAGGGCTTACACAAGCCTGCTCCTGGGCCTACACAAGCCTGCTCCTGGGCCTACACAGGCCAGCCTGTTAGGCCCTGGGACCTAGGAGCAGGCCTGTTAGGCCCTGGGACCTAGGAGCTGAGGCCTGTTAGGCCCTGGAAACAGCCTGGCATCCAGGCTAGAGCTCGTTTTAGAGGCTAGCCCTGTGCGCTGAGGTGTGTTGTAAGGTGGCTGCCACAGAGCCTGTTTTAGAGGCTAGCCCTGAGGTGTGTTGCAAGGTGGCTGCCACAGAGCCTGTTTTAGAGGCTAGCCCTGAGGTGTGTTGTAAGATGGCTGCCACAGAGCCTGCTATAGAGGCTAACCCTGAGGTGTGTTGTAAGGTGGCTGCCAAAGAGCCTGTTTCAGAGGCTAGCCCTGAGGTGTGCTGTAAGGTGGCTGCCACAGAGCCTGGTTTAGAGGCTAGCCCTGAGGTGTGCTGTAAGGTGGCTGCCACAGAGCCTGGTTTAGAGGCTAGCCCTGAGGTGTGCTGTAAGGTGGCTGCCACAGAGCCTGGTTTAGAGGCTAGCCCTGAGGTGTGTTGTAAGGTGGCTGCCACAGAGCCTGGTTTAGAGGCTAGCCCTGAGGTGTGCTGTAAGGTGGCTGCCACAGAGCCTGGTTTAGAGGCTAGCCCTGAGGTGTGCTGTAAGGTGGCTGCCACAGAGCCTGGTTTAGAGGCTAGCCCTGAGGTGTGTTGTAAGGTGGCTGCCACAGAGCCTGGTTTAGAGGCTAGCCCTGAGGTGTGTTGTAAGGTGGCTGCCACAGAGCCTGCTTTAGAGGCTAGCCCTGTGGTGTGCTGTAAGGTGGCTGCCATAGAGCCTGCTTTAGAGGCTAGCCCTGAGGTGTGTTGTAAGGTGGCTGCCACAGAGCCTGCTTTAGAGGCTAGCCCTGTGGTGTGCTGTAAGGTGGCTGCCATAGAGCCTGCTTTAGAGGCTAGCCCTGAGGTGTGTTGTAATGTGGCTGCCACAGAGCCTGTTTTAGAGGCTAGCCCTGTGTGCTGAGGTGTGTAAGGTTGTTGGCAGCCTGCCCAGTGTGGGAGCCTGTCTATCCCCCCAGCCTTGCAGCCAGGGACCTTACATGTGTCCCAGTGAGACAGAAATCACAACAAACCCGCTGAGCTGACTCACAGGCTAATCACATCACCCTGCTGCAGCTCACTGCTTAATGGAACGAGTTATGATTAAACGATGTCAAAGAACGCAGCCGTATATCTGATAACGCCTGTAAAACGGGTCTTTTAAGGATTTAAAGCCCGTAATTAGATCGTAACTTCACCCTCTACTACTGGCTGACAAGTCAGTGCTTTACACATTACAGGGCCACAGGTGGAAACTGACAGTTGAAGAATAACAAAGAAAACTGAATTTGGCTAGAAGGAACCCAGGTGTGCTGGTAAAGATGCTGTAAGCTCAGGAAGGAAGGAGGGAATACATAATGAGAGCGAGCAAGAAGGAGACAAAAAGACTGAGGAACAAGGAAAATAAGAAATGGGAAGGAAGACAAAGTTTCCACGATCTGACTTAAGGCCACAACATTTTAATTTCTTGGTTAACGGAATTTAAAAAAAAAAATGCTAGATTGGAAAATCAACATGAAAACAGAATCTCAGATGAAAGTTTGTACTTTGGTGCACACAGTATCAGGGAGTGAATAGGGTCAGGTGCAAGTTTTCACCCCAGCCTTCTGTTTTCATGATTATTTTGGTTCCCAAAATCAACAACAAAAATCTGTTAACCAAGAAATTAAATTGGTGTGGCCTAACCTTCTGCTTGCCGAGAAGCCTTTTGTCATCAAAAGTGTGTTGGTTGCAGTTCAGGCAGCAAGGGGAGGGTTAAAGTGTTTGTACATCTCAGCTCATGAATGATAATCAGTTCTAGGAAGTATGGAAGGTCATAAACAAGCGTGTCTGACATTTACGTCGTCATGGAGATATGAAAATAACATAGCTTTGCTCCGATGTAGCTGCTATCAGTAAGATTTGGGTTGAAGACTTTTACCTGGAAATGTTAAAGCTCCTTGCTATAAATTTAAGAGGAAAAACTAGATTCTATTGTGTTGTGTAACTAAGGACATCTTACAACTATAAGCACCAAGAAGGACATTGAAAGCTTTTAAACTCAGTCTGTTGATATGTACATGTAGGACTTCTGCAGTCAGGTTCTGGGTTTTGAAGATTGAAGTCAATCTAATATTGTGCTGACTCCAACGTAAAATGTAATCTCCAAGCAGATCTAACGGTTGTAATGACCGTATCCAACTGGCAAAAGGACTTTCTGTTGCTACCGTTAGATCTGCTTGGAGATTACATAGAAGGCACAAATTTAAAACAACGTCAGGATGAGTGAAAAGAATCACAGGCAGAAGGAGAGTCTCTTGAGGCTTGGTTGATACTTGTTAGCTGTGTTCAAGCCTTGGTGTAACAGGTGGTTAAAACCATGTGAAGCAGGGCTGGAATACCCACCTGCGAGCTGCTACTAGATTTTGGAAATTGCAGCAAAAGTTTTGACAGCTTGTCTCATTAGTCATTAAATGACCCCTGACAAGTCGTGTTATCATATAAATCTTACTGATACCCTCATGATCTACCTGTAGTGCTACAAGTAAGAGCTGTCTATTAACAGATGTTGATGCATAAGCAGGCATCAAGCTGTGTACATCTTGTTTCTACATAAGTCTGCCCAGGTCTGACCTGAACTGACGTCATGTCTTATTTCTGGAAGGCAGCTGGGTGGTGGGTTGTAGGAGAGTGTTGGAGTTATGGGATATCTGGGCTTGAGACAGCCCTCTAACATCCATCAGCAACCTGCCAGCGGGTTCATTTCTTACCCAATGAGGTCAGCTCTGAGGACGGCTACTGTCCAAGCAGAGGTTTAGCAACTGTCTAAAGTCGCCTTGTAAGCCAAGCAGAAGTAAACTGTTTTGATTTTTGCATCATGAAGGGGGGCCTAAGAAAACGTGCTGATCTCTACTTTCCCGGCTTGTTTTTGACATCTTTCGGGTCTTTTTTCATTGGGCTTTCTGTTTTGTGAGGTTTTCTTTTTGTCAGTCAGCCAGCCAAACAAAAAGAAAACCTGACAAAATGGAGGCCAGATATACAAGTTGTTTAGTGGCTCCTGTATGAACATTTAACCTTTTCTGCCCATGTAAGAAAAAAAGAGCATGAAAACAAGGTTTTCTTAGGGACAAGACTCTTGATTCTGAGCTGGAGAAGAGCGGGGCTGATATCCAATCTCCTCCTGAAGGTCCCATCCCATTGTCATCTCTCCAGCTCAACACGACAACCTTTCAGGACTGATCCTCATTCTCAAACAGCCATTTAAGATAATCTTTCCCAACTTTGTTCCTTTTATTTGTTGTCTTTTCTCCACTTGTCTCGGGTATTGACAGGGGGACAATAATGACACCAGCCTCTCACTCAATCAGCTCCCAAGGTCGCGACATTGTCACGCGAAGGATCCAACCGACTCAGGACGTGATGAGGTGTCAAAACCGACACTCATAATTTGAAAATGATCCTTTGGATAATCTTCCCCGTTATTATTCCCTCTGTTGATGCCCCCCTTCATGAGACAATGGGAGTGTCCGGGTGACAATACCGTTACCTGCTCGGCCATGTTGGGGGTCACCTTGTGACACCTGTGTGTGCCGTGACACCTGTGTGTGCCGGCCTCAGCTGAAACCAGACGGCAGAGACACCTGTCCTTCATCCACCTGTCTGGACTCACCTGTCCTTCAGGTGTCTCTCAGGTGACAGGCAGTCCCTGCAGACTGGCTGGCTGGGTGGTTTTGTTACTTGGGTTTGACTTGGCTCTTGTCCAAGACTTTCACTCCAGACTGGGATTCAGCTGATTGCTTTTGTGGGGAGGGACAGGGCTTTAATTATCCTGGGGATGGAGGATGTGTGGAGAGGGACAGGGCTATAATTATCCTGGGGATGGAGGATGTGTGGAGAGGGACAGGGCTTTAATTATCCTGGGGATGGAGGATGTGTGGGGAGGGACAGGGCTTTAATTATCCTGGGGGTGGAGGATGTGGGGGGAGGGACAGGACTTTAATTATCCTGGGGATTGAGGATGTGGGGGGAGGGACAGGACTTTAATAGTTTGGGGATGGAGGATGTGGGAGAGGGACAGGGCTTTAATTATCCTGGGGATGGAGGATGTGAGGAGGGACAGGGCTTTAATTATCCTGGGGATGGAGAATGTGTGAGGAGGGACAGGGCTTTAACTATCCTGGGGATGGAGGATGTGGTGGAGGGACATTGTTTTAATATAGCCTGCAGATTTAACAGTTATAAACACCATCGTCCTCCCCTCTGGATGTTCAGGGTTTGTAGCCTGGGTACCATCTCCGTAGTAACCACTGGCTCAATCTTTCTGCTTGCTATACTAAAGATTGAGCCAGCTGTATGGAGGATGGTACCTAGCCTCTACCAGGCGCCACAGGTCACTGGAAAAATCATAGAAATTGGCCAATAAGACGGATAACATGCCAGAGAAGTTAGTCCGCTATACTAAAGAAGTTACAGTTTGCGACCCCGTAGATGGCAAATGGTCCCTACCTCCGTAGCCTACTCCCTTAGCATACTAGTCACTCTATCTATTTGGCCAATTTGGCCAATTTTTATTACTGGGTACCCTCTAGCCTATACCAGGCCCCGCTTCCGCAGGCTAGAGGGTTTGTTGTCATTTGCCTCAGTTTCTCAGACTGGAACCCTTGGGGCAGGCAAAACAAGGTCTGAACAAACTGTTTGGCTTCCTGCGCTGGGATGGGGTTACTAATTACCTCTTCTGACCAAACATCCAGGGCTGTGCTCCAGTGTCTGCTGTCTCTGTGGGCACTGCTACTGTACATTCAGTTACTTTTCGCAGGGGTTTCATTTCAGGTAGGGGGGAAATGGAGTTTTTTTTGTGGGGTTTCGATATTGCAACTAAAATAATTTTGTAATGCAGTAGTAATACACTGTAAACGCATACTTGCGGTGTCATGACTTTTTGTGGTAAAGAAAAGAGGTCACAGTGAAATCAAACCACCGCAAAAGTTTTATGACTTACAGTATCAGTCTGGTCAGCTGTCTGTCAGTTCAGCCAGGAGCCATCACAGCAGGCAGACAGGGAATCAGGCAACTCAAATTATTTTAATGGATTCTTGTTACAATACTTACAATCATGTCTTCAAGCTTCACCTTAAAAACCTGGGTAATCCTGGCGAAGGTGACCACTTTTTGGTGGTTCCTTAGATAAATTTTCTCCTTGACACAAGCATTAAGAATCCTGTCTATACTCTATAGTGACCACCTGTCAAGTCAAGTCAAGTCAAAGCCTTTAATTTTCTTCGAAGTGCTTGTTCGGCCACATGGCCACTTTTCAAGAAGGTCGAAGTGAAGTGGAGGGGCAGGAGTCACGTCCACATAGACCAGATTTTATCAGTCCACAGTCTTTTTGTCATCTTCCTATTTTGTCAGGTTTTATTTGTCAGCCAGCTAAACAAAACCTGACAAAACAGCACAGCCTGATAAAAATGCCTAAAGATTCCTCAGAAACAAGCCAAAGCCAAACCTTGGAGAGTACATAAATGAGCTTTGTGAGTCCTGAGTGGAGTGATAATGGACTGTCTGGCTTTTGGATCGCCTGGATCAGGAAGAGAATGGTCGATCTGGGCAGGTCTTTAACAGGATAATAATGCCACTAATCCTGGCATAGGGGCTCTTATATGGGAGGTCTGTGTCAGCTGGCAGAACTGTAGCTGTAAGTTCTGGTTGTTACTTTAATTCCAAGGTCAAGGTAGTTGTAAATCTTAACAATCTGTTTATGTGACGGGGCGACCAAGCCGTCTGGCAACCGGAATGACATAATCGATGTAAAATGTCCCTTTTAAATCAAAATAAGGCTTTTAGCAAGTTGCCAAGATACAGTTTCTTTGTCAACAGTGAACAAAATTGCCATTCGGCGCATGATTCAAATACTGTAGTAACTTTGTTAATGGGAATGCCTTCCAAATTACACTGTAGTTTGAAAGGTATTCCTATTCACAAAGTTTCATCCTTTGTCAGAATATTTTCTTAGTTACTCTTCCCTTTCAAATGTCATTTGAAATCAAATAATACCTTTTAGCCAGTTACCAAGATACAGTTACTTTGTCAAGTACAAAAAAAATTGCAATTTGGTGCATAATTTACATACTCTCCTGCCGTGGGTTGAAAGCTATTCCTATTCACAAAGTTTCATCCTTTGTCAGAATGTTGTCTTAGTCACCCTTCCCTTTTACACACTTCAAAGTTTGTACACAATCCCACTCTTACTTAGATACTGTCTAAATTTGCACCTGAAAGTTGCCGCCAGCGAGACCGCCGGCCTTTTGCCGAAGCCCCGCCGCACGTGGCAGGAAAAACAAAGTTGGAACAATAAATGTTCCGCACGGTCGGTGGAGCGGTGTACGCTGTACGGGCATGTCAGGATCAGGGACTGTCAAGCGCTGAGGTGTAGCAGGCCAAACCAGCTCAGTTCAGCGGTTCTCACACAGTTCAAAGTAAAAACTCAGAAACAGGGCAAGATGAAAACTTGGATGGATAGGCGGAAAACTTGAACTCTGGCTATATTCACTCCCTGAAACTGTGCATACATAGACTTGTTACAAAGCGCTGGTGCGGCCCCATTTGGAATATAGTGCCACCGTCTGGGACCCGTACACCACCAAAGGGATACAGGCGGTGGAGGCCGTCCAGCGCAGGGCCGCCCGAGTGACTCTGAATGACTACCGGCAGACTAGCAGCGTGACACAAATGCTCAATGACCTGCAGTGGACCCTTCTCTCTGAAAGGAGGAGGAACGCCCGCCTCACCTTTTTCTATAAGCTAGTTAATAACCACATCAATATTAATACAGATAGTCTACTAATACCAGCTCAGGGGCGCACCCGGGGAAGCCACACGCTCAAATTTCAACCACTTTACGCCTGAACAGACTCTTACAAATATTCATACTTCCCCCGCACCATACCCGAGTGGAACGCCCTGCCTGGCGCGGTTGTTACGGCTCCCACCGTTGAGTCATACCGCACCAGGCTGGAGGCCTGCCCGCCTTAGCCTGGGACCTCCTCCCCCCCCTACTTTGCCCCTAGCGGGGTTATTTGGGGGTATCCGAAGTTGAAGTTGAAGACTTCCCCCTCAGATTCTGTTTTCCTATAAATTTTCTAGTTCACTTTATATATTTTAACCCGAGAACTAACACATCAATTCATTTCCTTATTTTCTCATATATGTATATATATATCAACCTGAAAGTATACTGTGCAAGCGGAAATCATAGAAGCAGAGGGCAGGGAGGAGAACTTAAATATGACTTGAATATGCATAAATAAAACTGAGTGTACCAAGGCAGCATATTTTCTTTTTAAATCAGAGAACCGACAAATTGATTTAGTATGGCCCAAACCGCTGAAGTGTGTCATTTCTGCACGGCTGGTGGAGCAGACAGTGTTGTCCCTGTTGCCATGGCAATGTAGATGAAAGAGAAAATCTTGTATAATCAGTGAGTCATCGGCCCTTACGGACATAAAAGGGCTCGCTTACGCTTTGTTCTGGAGAGAAAAACGAGATAACATTCTTCACAATTCCAGTTACTAGTACCTTATTTGTCCAAACAAACGATTACCTCAATTTGGAGAGTCTCTAGGGATTTACAAAGTGTATTGTATTCAAACTTGAAGTCAACTTCACAGAGCTATCAAAGAAACACAGTCAAAGATAGCATTGCATAGAGAGGTGCAAGCTCTTCTTAAGTAAAACTTAACTTGTAACGTTGGGTAACCTAAATTCGGGATTTTTCCGATAATGGTTGACTGAAATCAATCTAGCAGAACAATAAAACATCCTTTTTTTCTATTATTCTGTCAGTATCATGTACTATCTTTGCACTAATCATATATATGGTAGATTTTGTCTCTAGTCGTGCTGACACCATAATATTTCAACTTGAAACTACCGTCCGCCGCACGCACAATTACGGTGCTGCTGGACAGGGGGGCACATTAATTCGGGAGAGAAGATTCGTCTTGAATATCTTACCGCTAATCACATTTTATACAGCAGCTATTCGTTCCATCCTTGGCTTGAGGAGAGTGCTATGGATATAGACGTGTCCAAGTAAAAAAAATACACGAAAAAACGGCCGTACCGCACACATCAGGCCAGTTCGGGAACAAGCCGTGTGTTGAGTCGGTAGAACTTCACTCAAAGTCGGCCCATCGTCATCATCGGGCAACGTGTAACGTTACATTATTCATGGCAAGTTAGCTGGATGCCGTAGCAATGGTAATACTACTATGTCCATGTGTTCCTTGTTGTGTTAGGAGCAAACTTTGAGGAAAATATCTTCCTCAGTCCACTATCACACGCAGCATTTAGACAAAAAAGTGTTCCTCACAAACCTTTGTCGTCTGCTTGACAACAGGATTCTGGTTAACAATATGGCGGCGGGAAAATACACGTGCCGTAGGTTGTAGCAACAGAGAGGAGTTTTGATGATTAATCACACTTAGAATCCAGTTGTAGGTTAGCAAAAGAGATTGTAATAAGTTGTCTTGTAAATAGTTGTGTTTAGCAGGAAGCGGATGTGACATTTTTCTTATAAACCAGCCGACAACCATGTTGTGTACTTCTCCCACGAAGCCCTCAGACTGTTCCAATAAGGGACGGAGAGTTTTTGTCCTCGTCGCCTTATAATCCATGCTTATCGAAGCTTTTCAGACAGTGTTCTGAATACGTAAGTCTGTCAGGTTTGCATTTCTAGCGGTATTACTTATGTTGCATCTAGCACATATCCCTAAATACCCCGTTTTCGAAAAATCCCGACTTTAAGTACCCCACGAATTTAGGTTACCCAACGTTAGATCTACATTCATGGTGTCTTCATGACTTTGAACTTTTAAGTGAACAGCTACAAAATGTTCTGCATTTGAATGAATGAATGAATGAATGAATGAATTTTTAACCTCCTTGATTTAACTGATAGAGGTACTGTACATGAAGTCAAATCTTATTTTAAGATAATCTATAAGCACCTTTGACCAGCTAAATGCAGTTTCTGTACAGTACCACAATGCCTTGGACTTTACACTCTACTATTAATCCTTTTCTGTCAAGCTGTACTCTATCAGCACTTCGTTTAACCTTCAGCCTGCTAAGGAAGCCCTTTGGCACCAAATTTGTATTGGTTATGGGGTGAGGCAGCAGGGAGAAGGTTAAGGAACAGCGCACAATGCTGTTGAAGTCAGTTTACAGTCCAATCAAGCTCAGCCTCTCAACAGTTGTTGAGCCGACATGAGCCGGTTAGCCTTGGCACACCCAGCACACGTCCCTAACAAGCACACGTGCCTGCCGCACACCTGTTCTTAGGACACCTTTCACAGCCGCTAAGGAAGGTGGTCAGAAGGACGACTGGGCAGCCAATCAGAGCCCTGGCGCCAGGGGTACCGGCGGCACACGCGGCTGATTGGCGGCAGATTGCAGGATAATTGACAGAAGCCAGGAGGGACTCTATTTGGAACCATAGCCAGGAGGGACTCTATTTGGAACCATAGGCATAGCCGGGAGCTTTACCCCTCCTTAGGCTCTTCTATTGATGGTCCCAAATCTCCCAGTCTTTACTGTCTGGCCTGGAGCAGGAGTACAGGGCCACAACAAGTCATTTCATTGGTTCACAAGACATTTTGAATAGAACCTAATATTTAGCAAAGGGATAATATATATGTAAACAGAGGGATGAGAGGAAAGCTTGAATTTGACTATTGACTCCCTGAATCTGTGTGTACAAACTCAGAAAGTCCCTCAGACTTTCATGTTGATTTGACAGTTCAGCATTATTTCAGCATAAGTACTGAGAAGAAACAAATTAAGCTGATGTGGTCTAAAGATCAGTCTTGCCAGCATGAAAGTCAGTGATCATGACGTGAGTGGTGGACAGGAACTGGACAGGTAACATGAGGAACATTGATAGTGACTAGCCCAGATTTGTCAGTGTTCCACATTAAAAGTGATTAACACAGTTTTTTGGAGTGGGACAGTTACATATACTGTCTACCCAAGTTCTTGGAAAAAAACAGCTCATACTCATAGTTCAAACTTTAGTAGAACAGTATGCTCATCAAAGAACTGCGCTTTGTGTCTTTCTCCAATAGTGTATGATTATCTGAAAGTTTGTATGATTTTCCTGATAAGTTTGGGTGAAGCCAGTGGGGTGTTGTTTGAAGGACTTGTTTATTTTGAAACTGTTGCCCCAGACATGACCCCAGACGACCCTCACAGTCTGCCTCCCAGGGGGGATAATGGAAACCAGACAGGAGGCAGGAGGGAGCACTTTCCACCAGACTTTAAAACTACTCATTGTTTAGTAAATAGTAGAGAAATTGCCCAGATGAGAGGAATAATTTGGGAGAGAAGTTAGTTGACTCCAGACAGAATCCTTGGTTGCAAACCAGCCAACTTTTCTTCAATGAAACAAACTTTTCTGGCGGTCACACTGGGTAAATGGGGGTGATCCAGTGCTCTGTGGTTGTACTTGACTGGATGATTTTCCATGAACCTGTCTGACCCTAGCCTGGGTGCCATCCGATTACTACTGGGCCTCCTACAGTCGCTACTTTGATTTTTTCAGGGTAGTGCGTGTAGGAACCGTGGTAGTATTAAATCGGATGGCACCCAGGCTAGTCCAGCCAGTAGCTTTAAAAGCGTTCGCCCTACAAGCAAGAGTCCGCCTAAGGGAGCCTGAGTTGAGCTTGGATCAGCAGTTTTCCTGGTCGTGTGTTTGTACAGTTGTCTGTGAGGGTGCTCCAGCCTGGCTGTTGGGCCGTGAGGAGGGACTTCTCAGCAGCACAAGTGCGATACAGGTGATGGAGGGTGTGGGAGGGGAGGGCAGAGCCAACAGGTGGCTGTTTGGGCTCCAGTTCCCCTGTCAGTCCCCTTCAGGACTTGGCGAGCTGCCAGGGAACAGGAACAATGCCACAGGAAATCTCCAGCATCTGGGCTGCATGCTCGGCTGCAGAGTGCCTCACAGTCTGCACTGCTGAGGGTCAGCATGTGCCGTAAGGTGTGGGCAGCCTGTCTTGATCTCCCGAAATTCGCAGGGAAAGCCGCCTTATGCACGTACATGTAATTCGAATTAGGCAACCAAATTTTGTTGTAACTGCCTACCTTGATTTTAGCGTAATATGTAGGGGGTTCTTCTTCATTCATTGTGAAGCATTGTTGGAACCCCCCATTCAGACCCACACCACTGGCGGCCTGGCTTTGTTTGCTTATCTTGTACCTTTGCCTGAAGCATGACGTCTGCAGCCAGCTCCCAGAAACTGCTGAGCTGGAAGAATTAGAGCCGGCTCCTCTAGCTCTGTTGTGTTGTGGTGTAGGCTTGTGTGTGTTGGTGTCAGTTTCAGCCAATGGTAACAAGTCCAGAGTGTGGATCAGACTGCTAAGGCCTCCTGCTGGCCTGGTGCCAGTGGGTCAGCCTCCTTTGCAGGCCTTCTAGAGGCCAGTGTTTATTATTCAACACATTTGGGCCAGCTTCTTTTGATTTTGCTATCTCTCTACGATCTATCCAGGAGAAGATCCTGGTCCCGATATGTTGAAAATCTTGAGTCTGTGCTCCCCAAAAAATAAACGTTGGCGCAGCCTAAAAGGCCTGCAAGGGAGGCTACCATTGGGTGATCATGACCTCTGACTCACTTCTGGAGACAAGAACCCTACAAGGATCAGTTACCAAGTGTTTTCTTTTTTTCAATGACTATCTTCATTGACCTTGTCTTTGTGTGTTTTATTTTTTTTTATACTAAGGCCACAGCAAATGGACATCATAAAAGCAGAGGGCAGTGAGGAAGACTTCAATATGACATTATCGGTAACTGTATTCACTCCATAAGACTCTATTAACCTGGTCCTCAGGCTTTGTCTTCATTATGTTTTTCTGGTGTGTCCTTAACGTCTATTGCATAAATGATTTGTGCCAAAACACTTCCTTCAGCTTCAGCCTTGACTTCTTATCAGGAAAATCAACTCATTTATTCTAAAGTTCAAGGGCAAACTCCAGCCTGCAGCTGATCAGATCTGTTAGTCCTGGCACCATGCCAGAGTCTGGAGCCAGCTCAGGTCCTGGGATAGCTGCGGCCTTGTGTTCGATCCAGCTCATCGGGTGCCTATTGTCTGCGGCCCTGATTCCGAACAACGGATTTACCCCACTTTTGTCAGCTTGTTTTAAAAGGTTCGTTTATCTGGTTCTCAGGACAAAGGGTCACAGTGGGTCAGCTACGGGCAGAGATCAGGGACACTAAATCACAGCCTTGCAGAAATTACCTCCTTGCAAAAATCAAGTGTCATTTATGCCTGTACTTTTCAAGGTCACACTACATAGGGAAAGTTTTGTGCACCTCCAAAGAAAAAAAAGTGGCGAATTTGGAGCCCCCTCCGTTATAAATGTAAACTTGTCCTGGAAAGAGAGCCACAAAATAATTCCAAACAAAGTTTGTGAATACCATAAGTCTTCCCACTCTAGCCTCATAGAGCAGCCACAACAAACCAAGGAGGTTTAAATAGGAAGGAGAGAGTTCGCCTATTAACACCCACCGCGGCCTTTTGTCCTGCCCCAATAAATCCCGCTGAGTCGCATTGTCCGGCAGCCCCGGCGGCGCCGCTTTGGTGTCGCCCTGAGCCGCTAATTTTCCCGCCAGTTCCGATGCAAATGAGCCTAAAATGACGTCACGGCTGGCGAAAATCGCCGAGCTGAGGCGGACATGCCTGCAGTTTCCGAGGATTGCCTTATTTGGGGTGCGTACTAGAGCTGCGCAGTAGCCAGCAATGGCGGCCGGTTGAACTGGCGAATGTTTTGATACATGAAACTCTGTTGTGCGACGAAAAATGGGCGAGTTACAGCATTTTTTGTGTGTTGCAAGGCTCGAAGCGAACATTTTAGAACAGAAACATACCCTCAAATGTTGTCGTTTTGTAGAAGTTATGTGATTTATTCTGGATATGCCGATATATATGTTAGATGGTTGACGATGTGAAATTTCAATTTGTCAAACTTTCACAATCGGCATCGGGGCCATTTTTGTGGCATCGGGCCTACAATTCTCGGCTTCAACTGTGTTTTGTGCCTCTCTGCTGGCGAAGGAGGATCGATGAGGTACTGATATATGTGTGTAGAATCGGTAGAATCATGGTAGAATGTATCGAATTTTGTTCTCACAGCTGCCGAAAAGAAACGAGATATATGCCCTTATACCTAGGATCTTTGTCACAGAATCTGTACAAAAACACTGACATATTACATGCAGAATTTAGCAGACGTATTAGTTCAGCGCTTTATTTGACCATGTAGTTTGTAGGGTAGATGTTGTTACAAAGATTAACCTTGTTTCAAGGCTGTTGAAATAAAAATGGCCACAGGCTGTAACGTTGGTTGCAGCGCTTGAATTTCCTCCGATCGTCTTCTCCGCTATCTACTAGTACTTTTTCCCGATCCTCTCACTGATTTCTAAAAAGATTAATTCCTCAAAATAGCTAGAATTGAACTTACGACTGTCTCTCCACTAAAACTGCTAATCCCCGGGGCGCTCCAATTTGCAACTAAACAATGGAACCGATCGCTGGCGTGCCGCGCTGGCCCATTGAAATCAGGGCAATTGACACGTTTATGTCAATTACAGTTTTGACGCTTGCGGCCCACCGAGGACAAAAGGCAGTAATTTTAAACTCTCTCCTTCCTATTTAAACCTCCTTGCAACAAACTGAGTGCAATAGAACTTATATTCCATCATAATAAAAGGCAAACTATAAGCCCCCAAAGGTCACACTCATACTTTCATAAACTTGATAAAGCCATAAGACAAGAAATCTACAAAAGTGGAAAAAGAGAGGCATCACTGCTGAGAACTGTCCGTTCACTCTACTACAGCTCCTCTCCCCTGAATCCCATGACCTCATACCTGTACCATGGGAATTCTTTTGTTTGTTTTAATTAACTCTGTATAAATCTGCTACTGGATAATGACATCATTGGCTCAGAATGATCAGTTCTGGTGTCCACAGAGCACTTGTTGATGAAGAGTTAATGAGGCGTGACTGCCGCCAGCTGAGCGGCTCTCTTCTCAGTTACAGAAGCAGCAGTGTTTGCTGGAGGGTGGGGAGGTTCTTCTGTCATCTGTGTGATGAAATCCCCAATGCCTCCTATCCATAAATAAAACCACTGCGAAAGTAAAGGAATTTATTTACTGTAATAGTTGAAGAAGTTGTATTTGACTACAATATAAGCATTAAACTTTTAAAGTTCTTCATTTTGTGTTTTTTAAGAATCAGCTACACAGAATCATAACAGGCGTGGGTCCTAAAGCTGACATATGTTCTGAGCAACACACAGTCTTTTTGTAAAGGTGTTTGTGGAACTAAACCCATGTAACATGAGCTTTCATCTTGTAATATACCAAGGACATTATATAATGTCCTTGAATATACTGATAACTAAAATCAAAACTTCACAGGTGGCATTTCTAGGGCTTTGCAATGTACCTGTATCAGTAAATGGTAAGTAGAAGCCATGATCTCTTGTTTTTACTGATACCTTATTCTGGGAAATTGTTTTCTAAAAACCACAGATCAGAAAATGTTACATATTCTACCCAACAGCTTGAAGACTGGAGACCCCTCCAGCCCATTGAGCCCCCAGGGGGCTATAAGAGTTTTTCATGGACCTGGTGTAGAAAATTAGCGCTTGTGTGAGAGACCAGTAAAGTAATTAGGGCAGCATCACTAACGAGGTTTTGATGTTGTTTGATTTACTTCCAGTATTGGCCTTTTCCTGTCAGCCAATTTGCCCTCTCCATTCACACCGAGGTCTGCAGGTTTGTAAAGGACATTGTTTTATTGACCCTTGTGTTTTGTGGATGAGCTAATAGCAGACAAAACTGGCACTGTTGTATCAATGCTTTGCTTTCTACAGTCATTCTGACACAGTTTCTGAGTGAAACCTGAATTTATGCTAACTGGTCAAGTATTTTTGCATTAGTGGAAAAGTCCTGTTGCCAAAAGATTAGTCTCTACCAGACTAACTACGGCGGCTATAGGGAGAATATTTGCCAGAGTTTCATTTGCACGCGGGTGAAATGTGATCTTTACCGTGGACTGACTCTACTGGCTAATTATTCCTTTTTCTGCTGAATTCTACGATCCATACGCCCGTAGGAGGGCCTAGTGGAGGCTACCATGTACCAAAAGATAACTTTGTTTTAAGTTAACCTCCTTGCTTTTAACTGTGTCTGAGAACCAAGGAGATGGTCTGGTGAGCTTATGCGTTTTTATAATACAGTTCTCAGTTCTCAGTAGCCGCTTCACACAGTCTACTCCTGCTGATTTCAGTCAGGGGAACTCCTGCCTTAGCCTGAATGAGGAACAGTAAGTTGCCTTCATCCCTGTTTGGCCAAACAGAAGCTTACTGTGGGGAGGGAGACGAACCAATTATGTCGTTAGCGGAGAAATTGTGTTTGGCAAGGAGGTAGTACGCAGAGTTAACAGGTGTCTGGAGCAGTTAGCATTCAGTGTTATACTTACAGTTCTTGATTCTCTGGTTTCAGACCTGTAAGCGTTCAGTGTTAATGTTACAGTTCTTGATTCTTTGGCAAGGTTTTATTAGTTTTACCCTTCACCACGACTCCACAGTTGTTTTTTTACTGCATTAGGCCACACCAATTTAATTTCTTGGTTGACGGATTTTTTGAAAAAATGCTAAATACCAAAATCAACATGAAAACAGAATCTCAGAGGAAAGTCTGTACTTTGGTGCATACAGTATCAGGGAGTGAACAGGGTCAGGTGCAAGTTTTCACCCCAGCTTTCTGTTTTCATGATTTATGTTTCGCCAAAATTTTTTAAAAATCGGTTAACCAAGAAATTAAATTGGTGTTGCCTTAACCACTTGTATAGTTGACATAGTTACAACAAAGAAATTGTATGTGGCGACAATAGAACAAACAGGTGTCTCTAATTGTTAGCTCTTAGCATTCAATACAATTCCCGATTTTCTGCTTTCTCCAGAGTGGCATTTAATAGCTGTGTTTAAGACCAGACTGCATGGGCCTGAGGTCCCCTGAAGGTTATTTACTATATCAACACTGCAGGGATCTGTGATCAGTGGGAGCGGACACCAGCAGGCACAGGTTCGCTCACTCCTGACACAGGCAGACACAGGTCCTCTAACTCCTGACACAAGCAGACACCAGGCCCCTAGCTCATGCTGATACACACTTGGCAGCATGCCAACACTGGGGCTGCACATGGGGGCTTACAGGCAACCACTTCTGTGGTGGCATGTTGGATTTCCGGTCACTCTTTTTCTGCTGTATCAAAGAAACCACATTTTTTTTCATCAAAGAAACCACATTTTTTTTCATCAAAGAAACCACTTTTTTTGTATCAAAGAAACCACTTTTTTTGTATCAAAGAAACCACTTTTTTGTATCATGAAAGAAGCCACTTTTTTTGTATCAAAGAAACCACATTTTGTATCAAAGAAACCACTTTTTTGTATCAAAGAAACCATATTTTTGTATCATCAAAGAAGCCACTTTTTTTGTATCAAAGAAACCACATTTTGTATCAAAGAAACCACTTTTTTGTATCAAAGGAGCCACAATTCCATGAGTGTTTGCAGAAGGAAACAAACCTACAGAAGACTTTGCTTTCAGAACCAGTCTCTTTACCCAGAAGTACCTGCACTCGTGGAGGGGCCTTTGAAGTGTGCAAATACGTGACTGTTTTCCCCTGTACTCGGGCCATTAATTCACAGAAGTGGGGTTTTGTCATAGACACAATTTGTTGTGTTTTCACTTCGCTCTAGCAATAGAAACTTCACAGAGTCAACAGGCAGGTGATGTTGGTAGGTTAGAGATTTCAGCATAGATCACTTGATAGGACCAAGGAGGGTTTTTTACCTCCTTGATATGACTTTAAGGGGCATTGAGTGTGTGTGTGAGTAAGATTTATATTTAGACTGGTGATTGCAGGTCTCTCTCTTAAGTGTGTAATACTTAATACAGAAACTTTCCCATGTGGATTTTGTGTTAGACACCATTTTTATTTTACTTTGCAATGGAAACTTCACAGTCAACATAAGGATGATTTTGGTAGGTTAGACATTGTAGCATAGGTCACTTGATATGACTTTAAGGGGCATTGAGTGTGTGTGTGTGGAGTTTTGAGTAAGTTTTATATTTAGACTGGTGATTGCAGGTCTCTCTCAAGTGTGTAATACTTAGATCTACTCAATACAGAACTTCGTAAAAGTAGACACTTGAAAATGGATGGAGGGAAATGCATCATCCACTTGCAGATCAAAGCTTATTGACTGTTTTTATTCCTGTTTAGTTATAGCTTTCGGTGTAACTGGCATGTTCCAATCTTCAAATAGCCTGAAAGTCTGCAGCAAAACCATTTTTCAGTATATACAGTATGTGTAGTAGCTATATATATATAGGTTTACAAATTTGTGAAGCTTTGATGCAGGAGCCTGTTATTATAAGTACTTCACTGCAGATTAAAATGTCAGGGAAACAGTTGGCCTTGTCATTGTGTGTGGGGAGTCCAGTTCTCAAAAGCATGCAAAGCCTAGTCCTGTCTAAAGATCATCATTGGCTTTTACTTACAGGTAGTGTGTTAGCCTCTCTGGGCAAGCCTTTTTGGCTTTTAACGTCTTTCATTCTGCCTCTAACGAAGGCGGCTTAGAAGAAACTGGATACACTCAGAACTGATTTACAACCAGATAAAAAAATCATTTTTAGCGTAAAAAGTCTTGACTCTTAAAGTCTGCTAAGGAGGCTATTATTTTGTATGGAATCTGCAAGGGAAACCTTAAATGCTGCACCAGAATCTTTGGTAGTGGAAACCCCTTTGTGAGCCTTCTCCAGCCCATCATCAGCTCCTTATCACTCTCTATGACAGCCAAAACCCCTTTGTAAGCCTCCCCCCAGCCTATCATCCCCACTTATCCCCCGGCTTGCACGCGACCGTACACACTTGGCTCCCCATGTTTACCTACAGGCTCCTATTGGAAACCTGGTTTGGCCCCATGCCAGGTACTCAGAACAAAGGACTCGAACAACAATGTCTTAAACAGGTGTGGCTCTACTTTATTGTTTGCTGTCAATCCTTAAAGGTAAACCTGTGGACATGGAATCCGAGACACGGGGACGTCGTAACATGATCCCTCTCAATTAATCCAACGTTTCAAAATATTCTAAGTTTGACGACATGTACAAAGTTTTGCTGTTGTATCAGCCCCAGTCGCACAACCTCCCAAACCCCCTCAATAATTGCACGGTCTTCATGTAAAGAACGGTGCAGAAGAATGCAAGTCTGAAATATAGCCAACAATCAACAGTTGTCACTTTACGTGTCACAATTCTGCAGTGTACATTTCATCTCTAGGAAGGGAACACTTTCCACAGTCTGAAGTCAGTGAAGTAGGGTTAACTTGGCCTCTTCTGAGGAGCTCTCTTCTTGCAACCTTCTTAAACTCCTTCCAAATGTCTTTCAAAGTCCTCTTTCTGCTGATTTCTTTCAGGTGTAGGATGTAATGTTACAACACGAGGAAAACAGAAGAACGTTAGAAGATGTTCTCAGAAGAGGCCGTGTTTATCAAGTAAAAGCTGACATTTTGTGCAAGATTACAATATTTTTCAATTTTTGCCGAAAGGGGTAGAACCCGCCTCGCCTAAGGAGGCTGTCACAGCCATGGCTTAACAAGAAACGGACGGAGAGACGAGAATAAGAGGGAAACCTTCGCACACCGCCGGGTAGTCTGGGTAATACTTTTTGCCACAATAAATCCCGCTACACGCATGTGGCTACATGAAGGTTGCTACATGCATGTTGCTACACACATTGCTACAGGCATGTTGCTACATGAAGGTTGCTTCATGCAAGTTGCTACACGCTTGTTGCTGCACGCATGTTGCTACACGCTTGTAGCTGCACGCATGCTGCTATACACACATTGCTACACGCATGTAGCTACACGTATGTAGCGGGCAGACCACAAGGCACGGGTCGAGTCATGAACGTCACGTGAGGCTGCAGCAGTTTCACTCCTAACATTTCTGTACAACAATCGGGGGAAACAGTCCGGGAGCCTTCCCAGCTCTACAACATTCGGAAAATATCTCTCTGCCTCCTCTTATAAATCTGCTCCCGTATATGTCAATATTTCCCCCTTTAGGCCACGCCAATCTCTGTTGGTTCTCAGTTTTTGAAAATACTTGGAATCACATCAACATGACGAAACGAAAGTCTGAGGGGAAAGTCTGTACCTTGGTGCACACAGTTTCACGGACTGAATATAGGCAGCTTTAAGCCAAAAATAGTTACTCAAGCAACTGGATAAAATTTTGAAACAGTCAGACGTTTCAGACAGCATCCACTGTCTTCCGTCAGTGACTAAGGACAGAACTAGGTTTTTATACCAAACCTCTGAATAGGTATGTTAATGAAGTTTTATAGCAGGTTAAAGTTTACCTCCCAGCTTCTGTTTCTATCTCGATCCCTTTTTTAATTTGTACATCAAAATGTCCCAGAACCAGCAAACTGGACTGGCGTGGCCCGACAGCACCATACTCAACTCTCGGTCAGCACCACCGAAAATATTTCTCTCGTATCAATATCTTTTCTGTAAAACGTTCCAAAAGGCGAGGAGCGGGTAGAAAAGTTCAAGTAGAAAAATCAAGCATCTGGTATTATTTACATTTACATTTCATCATCTAGCTTCAACTTCCAACATGCAAAGTGTAGAAAAGTGGGAAGCAGAGCCCAACGTGAACAAACGCTCTGTTCAGGGCCGCTGTGTCATACTCTAGTAGTCTATACATCTGGTTCTACAGAGACAATTTCTTTACAGAAGAAAAGAAAATAAATTAAACGCCTAACTTTTAAATTAAAGACAAAAATAAACTCTAGGAGGGAGGAACATAAAGACACAAAGTCGGGTTTTGAGAACTTCTCCGTGACTACGTAACATCGTGATAAATTAACTTAAATTGCACTGAAAAGCTTGTTGAAAGTGAGAAGTTTGAAACTTCGTCACAAAATAACCGGCCTTCATAAAGGCTCCATCAATCAATGCAACAGAGCGGAAATAAATTCTGTACAAGGATATATAAGAGGACAATCGACAATCAGTTTGCAGTAGACCAGCTAGTGCAAAATGTCCCGAGGTTTCTACACAGCTAGTTTCATAAATAGGAGCGAGTTTCTATTTACAGCATCTGCTTCAACAAACTGTCGCAACAAGCTTCTTATTTGCTCCACTGTAGCGTAAATCATTACGTATTTTCTCTGTACAATTTCCAAACTCCTTCCGCTTTTCTGACATATTTTCTTATAAACTTCTGTCCTTCGATTCTCTGCAAGGCAAGTTAAAGTCTGGAGTAGGCACAAGCCTCGGAGCAGTAATAAACACGTCTCATCTCGCTCCGAATGGTTACAAGAGGCACGTTATGGGACAGGAGCCGGACTGGCGTTATGTCGTCTACTCGCAGTATCAAACATGACGTGGGAACACACACATCGTTTCCTTAGCACTACGGTTTGGTCACTTCTTCAAATGGAACCTTCTCCCGTCCACTTCGCTTTGGACACTGTCTTTGGTTTTTTGTTTGTTTGTTTTTTAAAAGTTCAACACATCTGTAGCCTAGCTCAGACGAAAGACGGGAACGTCTCGCAACACGGATTACTTTGCCACAGTCTGAGCGTGAGCTGGAACCGGGGAGCCGATGTGAGGTAGAAGAGTTTGTGTTTGGCGGATCTGAGAAGTCGGGGGGAACTACAGGGGCCGAGTCGGTCCCTCGTCGGTGGATCCTACAGTGCAGAAACAGATGTGGCTCCAGCTGTCATGGCGGCGGTCCGACCTCTGACCTACGCGGTAGTGCTGCCGTCGTCGTCGTCCCCGCGGTCGGCGTCGTCTCCCCGCTTGTGTCGCGGCGGCACGACGTTGTCGGCGGACTTGGAGCGGAACACGGCCATCACGTAGCTCCACCAATCCTGGCCCTGCTCACGCTCCTGGAGGTCGCGACCCCCGAAGGACGCAGGACGGTCGCTGCCGTTTGAGCGCCGCTGAGGGGGGAGAAATACTGTCGTTAGGCAGACATCAACCGTATAAAGTTTCACATCAATCCATAAAACTGTTACATGTCATGAGAAATACTGTGGATGGACAGACGAACATACTCTCCAAACAGATGTAAGGTTGGGGTATTTTCGACATATTTTCGCGGTATTTTATATATATATATTTTTTTTGTTGGGGGAGGAAGACCTAACCCCAAAAAAGAACAACAAAAAATACCGCAAAAAGACGTCGAAAATACCCTGACCTTACATCTGCTTGGAGAGTAAGATGAACACAAAATAACAATGTCAAGAGATATGTTTTTGTCAGATATCAACTGTACAAAAAGTTTCAAATCAACCAATGAACTGGTAATATACGTCATGATAAAAATTGTGGTACAGGTATGTACCTTAAGAAAAGTTTAAAATCAAGCAATAAAACTGTTAACACTGTCATTAGACAGATATCAGCCGTTAAAAAGTTCAAATTAACCAATAAAGGTTTCAAATGTCAAATCAATTGGACAAGTTTGTTCAACATTCGAGCCCACCTCAACCATCAGAAAATAACACTGATGAAGGTTAGACATCCAGGTAACAAGATACGCAAGGGAGTAAAGAAGTTTGAAACCAACCAAAAAAAGTGTAAATCTGATATATTGTATGAAGTCCTGTGACCAGGAAACAAAAGTTACATTGTCGATTACAAACTAAGGCTTTCAATATAGTCATTTCTTTTAAACATCAATAAAAGTCATTTGTTCAACTGGGTCACGTTGTCCTTTGCGGGTTTCAAAATTCGCCCCAGCTCCACAAAGGCTTTTAAAGTTTAAAGCCCGCCTCCAACATGGCTCGATTATTCTTACTCCGAAATCACATTGTCAGCAGAGGCTGGTGGTTACCTTTTGATTGCCGTTACAATGGGAAGTGACAACGCATGAAACTGGGTTATTATCCTCCAATCTGCTCCCAGGCCGCCGCTTGTTCCAGCCTGGTTTGGGCCGACCCCAGCTTTGTGTCTGTGTATCAGGGCCCAGTTTTCCTGCGGCTACATTGTCATGCTGGCCGGGTGCCAGGAAGGCTTTGTTTGGCTGAGAAGTGGGGCCATTGTGGAGCGTGCTGCCCCCTGGCAAGTCACTTGCACTGGGCTGGAACAATGCAGCTTTGTTCCCCCCGACAACCCAACTGTAGCGCTGGAATCGGCCTGTATACGATATTAGCCTCAGTTACAGACTCCTGGCCGCTGATGTTTTCTTTGAGTTCAGTCAAGAAGAAGTCAAACCCCACAATTGTAAATGTAGTGCCTTATAGTTTATTTATAGACATTAGTGATTTGTACTCTGTTACATTACTTTTACTTTGATACAGTAATTGTAATTAGCCTTCGGGCATGATTTTAGAAATAAATGTTTTAAGTTATTGTTTTTTTAATAATTACATCATTTTCTCATTATTGCTTTTTTCTAATTACAGACCATGATAAGAAACAAAAAGTAAAATGTAGAAAGAAAACAGTAACTCGAAAGAAAACAGTCACCAGCAGTCTGCAATGGAGGCTAGGCCACACCAATCTAATTTCTTTGTTAACAGATTTTTTTGTAAAATTTTAGCATGAGGACATCATGAAAACAGAAGGCTGGGGTGAAAACTTGCACCTGACCCTGTTCATTCCCTGAAACTGTGTGCACCAAAGTACAAACTTTCCTCTGAGATTCTGTTTTCATGTTGATTTCCCAATCTAGCATTTTTTATTTTTAAATTCCGTTAAGCAAGAAATTGAATGGCCTTAGCCTGTATAATAGGACTTGCAGGAGAGAGGCAGGGGAGGCATGGCAGAAGGAGATATAAGCTGACCCTTTCTTACTGTTCCTGACAGCTCGGCTATTAGTGTAATGAATGGGGCTTACATTAACCCAAGCCTGTCCCCCTGCCTGGGCAGAGCTGCTGATTGATGGGACAGTGTAATGGTCACCACTGCTGCCTTTTCACCAGAAGATATCAAACACTTCTCTCTACAGGAAGCTGAATTGTGGGATGTGTTGCTCCAAAGGCATGATCGGACACGTCCCCTTTAAAACGGCTCATTTAGCCACAAACGGCTTTTTCAAAACCTTGTAGATATAATTAATATCCGGGTGCTGAGTCAACAATATGGCTTTTGTTGGCACAATATGGCTTTTGTGGTCATAATTGCCACTGAGACCAGAAAGGTTAAAAGGTGAAGTTAATAGTTTGTTCATAATTGATAGCCTACATAAAGAGACACCACCTACACTACAGCTCATTCCTACACGCTGACTCAGCAAGACATGCCCTTATTAGGCCTCTCAGTAAAAGTGTGTCTGAATGTTTAAGTTAGCATTGGAAGGGAAAATTCACTTCCAAAATTGTCATGAAACTGCACTGGCTGTTGTTAAGATAAGAGAAAAATGTAGAACACATTATTAGACCTTGACCCTTCTTACAATTGCATCTGGGAAAAGTCGGTCACACTTGGATGATAAGTGTTATTAAATATCTTTGTATATGCTGTAATAAAATATATATATATATATGTGTAATTATTTTATATTATTCATAACCTGGGCTTAAGGAGGTGCTTGACTTTTACTGCTGAAGATTACGTAAGATGTTTTTGTACAGATTTTACGCTGGGTTGTGTTTATGATCTATTTTTGTGTGGTTGCGGCGCTCCTAGACGTTCGCCTCATCTATTATTGATAGTTTTGTCTGCTTCTCCAGGTACGCAGTTGTTATTTGCTCGCGAAAATAACGGCGGCGACCATTCTGGGCGTCAACGTAGACTTCTCGGAAACCGCAAAAGCAGCATGAAACCCAAAGAGAAAATTAAAACTCAAAGGCCCTCTTGTCTCTGTTTCCTTTTGAACTTACTGGACATAAAAATGCAATTTCCTCATCCAGAAACAATTACGTAACAGCAAGTAAGCTCTGTTTTTTTCCTGAAGTACAAGTCAACAAATATCTGGTACCTGAGCTGGATTTATAACCTTCATCAATGTCTCTAGACAAACGCACTTGTCGCATTCTTGTTTTTTGTTTACAGGAAGTAAAGTTCAATTTCCTCGGTCACAGACAATTGCGTGACACCGAGTATGGACTGCTTTTTTACAGTAGAATTAGTGAACCTGGATGTGTAACCTTTGTCAATGTCTCAAAACGCATTTTTGCATTTTCTGCAGGAAATAAAAGTTTAGGGAGTTGAACTCGTCGCATAACAGCACAATTAGCACTTCTTTTTGTGCTGTTTTTTTTTATGGAAGTGAACCTTTATCAATGTCTCTAAACAATTTTGTATTAGCCGAACATGAGGGAGTCAAACTCGAGTATTAAAGCACCGTTTTATCACTCGAAGTGAACAAATATCTAGAACCTGGATGTCTAACCTTTATCTCTGTCCCTAAAACAAACCCACTTGACGTATTTTCATGGTTCTTATACAGGAAACAGAAGAGCCTTACCTGTGCGGGGCCGAACATGAGGGAGTCGAACTCGTCGCTGATGCGGCGCAGCTCGCGGGCCACCAGCTCCTCGGGGCTCACGCGGACGGGCTCGGAGCGGGAACGGGCGCGGAACTGCAGCAGGTCAGGCAGAGGGTCGGACGCCATCTGGTCGTCTCCCGCGCTCGCCGGGCTCGTGGGGCCGGGGCTGTCCGACTCGGAGTGGTACCGCGTCCGGAACACAACGGAACCTGCACGAGAAACAACAGGAAACAACAGAGTTACCAACCAAGGAGTGATGTGTTAAAAAATCTGTATTATCCTGGAACTATGGTAGAGTGGAACTCGTTGCCACCAAGTACTGTAGGGGCATCTTCGCTGGATAGCTTTGGAGAAAACCTGCAGCTATAGATGTGTAAAAGTTAGTTGTAGCAGTCATACGAAGGGCGGTTATACCGGCTACACAGATAGATATAACGTTACAAACAACAAGCAGCTAGTAAGACTTCTGCTGGCGTTGTCGGACTCTGAGTGTCACCGCGTCCGGAAAACAACGTCACCTGCGCGAGACACGACACAAACAACAAGCGGGTAATTAGACTTCAGCTTGGCTGGAACGTGATGTCACGCGGGCGGGGCTGCGCATATGCATGCTGCCGCCTCGCTCCTCGGGCTGGGGGAAGTGGCTGGAATTGTAACATTTGATTATCAATGACTGAACGAGTGAAGATCATTTTTACCCAATTGAAGTAAATACAGGTCACAATAAAACAGGGCTGTCTCCAGCTTTGAATTTCTTTCTTTTGTCTAGGAGTCCATGTTGTTGTTTTGTTATTTTCAATGTTAAATCTGTCATTTTAAGCATGTGCATTTTAATCAGTTTCATGTCATAAGATTTTCGGACGGATGGGAAATTTTTGTCCATCCCAACAAGCAAATTTCTGTCTTGGGACGCAGAGACGGGTCCTTGAGACAGCCCTGCAGCAAAGACATATTTACAAACATGCACATGTTGGTAAGAGTATCATAGTTTTGCATATATAGGTCCTGCTTCTTCTAGCTTCTTGATAATGATGCAAATATAAGATTATATCAATGAACAAACTCAAATTGTGTAACAGTGTAAAATAACAGACAGTCTAGACAAAGCATAACAACAGAGCATGTCCCAACCAGACGGCTTCTTCTCGCTTCTTGATAGTGGTGAAAATGTAGGATCGCATTTTATTTGTTTATCATTATTTATCATTTATCATTCGGTATCAATGGACTAACTAAAATTGTTGGTTAAAAGAAAAACAACTTGTGAAACGATGGAGCGCGTTTTTCCGTCCCGCCAGCCGTCGCGTGAGGAGTGCGCGGATGATTGCATGACACGACATTTAAATGACTTATTGATTTTATTTTATTACAAGGACTGGTGCAATTAGGAGCGCCTAAGACACACCTTAAGGAGAAGGGAAGACTCTCAAAACAAGATTAAGATTAAACAATTCATGTTGAGAAATTGTTGCATTAGCTGCTTCACTTTAAATAAAACACTAGTCTACTTTTTCACTGATTCCTGCAAAGAGTGTTTTAGAATATTAAGCCTGTATCTTTTTTAGCCGGCCAAATTGCCAGTTTTGTTCTGTAATCTTGACAGTTTTGTCTGCAAAGTGCACCTACTGTTGCATAGATGATCATAGATGTTACAGTGTGAAGATAAAACTAAGCATAGTATTTTACTGTGTCTGACTAAAGACTGGAAATACTTTTTCACTGTCTTCAGCAATGTGTGTATTATGATATCAAGCCCGTATCTTTTGTTAATCTTACAAATTTACAAATTTGTTTCGCAATCCAAATTTTGTCTGCAAAGTGCACCTATGGAAATCTTTTCCCCTGTTCCTGTAAAGAGTGTTTCATGATATTAAAGCCTGTATCCCTGCAGGTTTGTAATCTGAGCCCTGTTGTGTCCTGGGAAGAAATGGGGCAGGAAAAATGGGTCCTCTCAGGGGATATCGTGTTACATCTACAGGTGGCAGATTAGCTTCTGTCTTACTCCCTGCAAATAGCTCAGCAAACCTCAGGACCAACTTTGCTCCTTTCCTCAAACACAGATATCGCACTGTGCTCCACAGAGACTAAACTCTTAAACATGTTTATACAGCCAAAGTTTAGACACACAGCCATTAATTTTACATTCTTACTAGTAGTACATGTATCTGATAACTCTCCAAGCAGAGGTTGGTGAGGAAGATTTTGACCTTATCATGAATTTATATGCCCCATTTTCTTTTACTGGCGCCTTAATGCTTAGAGAGAAGTATCTAAAACCTGCAAGAAAACCTTTTGTTAAATTTGAGTTCAAGAGGCTTGAAAATGCATTTGAAGTTTGAAGATATCAGTTTTTCCCAGCGTAGTGGAGGATTAAAGCGTACGGATGAATGTTACATCAAAGGCCTGAACCTGTGGCTGTTTGGCAGAGTAAACACAGCTGTGCTCCTGCCAGGCGAGACACATGTGGTGATGAAACTGATCTGCCTCCCCCCCCTCACTCCAGCTCCGCTGTTTGCGATGTGGTTTCACGCTAGACGCTGGGTGACCCAAATGTTCCCAAACAGGCTGGAGAAGAACCCAGTAAAGAACTCACGCCACTTTCTGTGGTCAGCCTGGCTGTTTTGTAACAGAATCGGTCTGACCAAATGTTCCCAAACCAGACAGAAGAAACCAGTAAAGAACTCACGCCACTAAAGTCTGTGGTCAGTTTTGCTGTTCTTGTAAGAGAATCAGTCGGCCAAATGTCCCCAAACAGACAAGGAACCAGTAGAAAACCCCAGAAATGGAGTGAGACCACTTTCTGTGGTCAGCCCGGCTGTTTTTGTAGCAGAATCAGTCGGCAGGACAGAAACAGTCCGTTCCAGACAAAGACTTTACAACAAAACAAGTCCGCTGGGCAGGCCCAGGCATGCCCAACATTGGGTAAATACAGGTTATCCTGATGCACACAATAATCGTCCTTAAAATTTAATTTTTGTAAGGAAGAAATTTCCATTTTAGATCTAATATTACAGTGTTGCAACAGTCATTCTTAAGTACTTTTGAGATAATTTTCTTATCACACTTTTGAGATGGCAAATCAATTAAAGGCTTTTCTGATGTCACAATCATGTTTGAATGAGTCAGAGCTGCTACGTTTGACAAACCTTCTCTCCTGTTGCGTGTTTAATCTATAACAAAGAGCACACACGTCTGATGTTCACAATATTTGAACAACTCCACTCCGTCCTGGTCATGTTTTCACAAGCCGGAGCTCGCAGGTGTGCCGCGCGCCTCTGTGAACAGATTTCCCCCCAGAAAAATCAATTTTGACATTCTAAAAAACTTATGACCTTCAGAAAGTGTGCTTTCTGCCATGTGTGTGGGCGACGCAGATAACGGCATCGATTATTTTCACCTTGGAAAAACGTTAACCGTCGTGTCAGATATAACCTTAACCTGCTGCAGAAATGATGATTTGCCCCTCATGTGCAGGCATGTGCGGTCAGCCTTCCCCCAACACGTACACTTCCATAACACGGGGGCGGACTTAACCACAAACTAAAAATACCCAGTGTTTTTTTCTTTTTAATTCCAAAGTCCAACAACACTAACCACAAAAGCAACACCTCTCAGCTCAAGATTGATGTTTACGACAGGTAAGAAAAACAATTAGGACAAATCATGACAAGCAGAGCCTCAGCCTCACGAGATGGATGTTAACAACAGGTAAGAAAAACAATTAGGACAAACCACACAAGCAGAGCCTCAGCCTCACGAGATGGATGTTAACAACAGGTAAGAAAAACAACTCAGAGCAAACAACAATACTTTTGGAGCAAACAAGGCTCTACCGATGACGAAGGACCTAAAAGAAAAGAAAAACCCGACTCAGCAGATTTGGGACGCACTTACAGGTGAGCGACGTCATCCTACCTGCTGCGCTGCAACCCGGCACCGCGCCTTTGTCATCTGGAGAACCCATTCCACTTTCTCCACAACAGGGCCGTAACTGGATGATGACTTATCCGCTGTTTGGGAGCGGGACTTCCCCTTTCTTTGTCCTACTAAATCCCGGGCCAAACTACACAGTAATCAACAAACAGGAGCCTTTTGGAGTTTCACAAAAAAGTGCCAACAAATGGTTTACCTGCCACACCTGTACTGTTATGATCTCATATTCCAGTAATTTGCAGCCCTTTCAGACTTGACAGATAAGCGAGCGGCCACACTTAACTAATGGGGGGAGAACAAAGGAATCTCGGCAGAACATCTGTAAGATGATGACTTCATCAGGTGCTATAAATTACCGGCGTGCGTCAGTCGCACAAAGCACTTCCTCATCTTACATCATGCTGACGACACATGGACGGATACAGGAGTATGTATGGAACCGGGAATGTGCCGAACTTCCTGGCCTGATAACAGGTGTGTATTAACCACAGGTGTGCACTGAACAGGTGAAATTCCTCAGGGGTGTTTAAGAGTATTTCTGTACCGCACTATCACACACCTGAAGCTCACCTGTTGGCTGATAGGCATTCAACTGAACCGAACACCAAACACTCAGCTCTTAAGTCCCTACAAAGTGCTCGGCTAGTTTCAGAAACAAGACTCTGAAAATTAAGAGGTTTTCTGTACAGCCTCTTGGCAGGGTAAGGAAGCTGAAAACTGACGACAAGCTTTCTACACGATCCTTGAGCGAAGCTAAGATGCCATGACCACATTCTCCACACCGAGAAGGCAAAAACAAACAACTCAACACCGAGACTCCGTAAACTCAGACTGAACTTAAGCTGGTGCGTTACGCAGAAGGGCAGTTATACCGGCTATATAGATACAGATACAGACATGAAAACTTCTCCAGTTGACTTGAATGTAGATGACAACATGACAGTTATAACCTCTCTTAACTCTGGTGGCAACTCCACAAAAAGAGCCAAGAAGGAAGAAAAAACAACTCACCACCAAGGCTCTCTGTAAACTCAGAAGTAGGCATGAAGATGTCTGTAGTTGTCAACTTTTCTTGCACAATGTGACAATGATGGTGGCAACCGCACAAAGAGAACCTTAAGAACCCCTGATCCCTGTCCTGCACAGGTGAGAACAGGTGAGTGCTTCACCGACCTTAAGGGCCGACCGACTGATCCCGAGTGCCCGTGACACCTTGTGCTTTATACCTGGCAGCAGGCTACCCTTTTATGGGCGCCCCGGTCAGCTGGGCTCCAGCCTGACTCATCAGACAGCCATGAATAATAGAGGAGTCTCTAAGACAGACGGCTGATGAAGTGGACGGCGTAAGATGATATCTTCTGCAGCAGTCATGCCATCGGGATGATATCATACTTCGTTATGAGATGATTATGCTAATTAGATGATTATGCTAATGAGAACCCTTCCAGGCTGATGTGTGTGACAGTCCAGGGGAAGCGGGATTGTGATGCTGGGTAAATACCAGCAGAGTCAACGCACAAGATTAGCCACAGGTGATTACTCCATGTGATTGACAGGCATTACTTCATATGATTGACAGGTATGATTGACACAGGAAAGGGCAGAACGGTGACATCATCTGAATGGTTTTAGATGCAGTGCAAACTTTTTTCATTGCTCATGACATATGCTAACAAGTCGGCCTTGAACTTTTTACTTCTGACAGCAGAAACTGGGACTTCATTTGATTGACAGGTATGATTGACACAGGAAAGGGCAGTAGGGTGACATCATCTGAATGGTTTTAGATGCAGAGCAAACTTTTTTTTCACTACTCATGACATATGCTCACAAGTTGCCCATGAACTTTTTACTTCTGACAGCAGAAAGTGGGACTTTTTGACTGATGGCTCTCCATGGTCAAGTGATTAACAATCCTTCTTATCGACCACAAGGTCGGGAGTTTTAATCCTGTCCTGTCCTGTCCATCAGGGTTCAAAAGCTAGATTTGCTGACTTCTAAACTGTGACATTTTGACAGATAACCAGATGGTCTAGTGAGTAACAATCCTTACTTATGAACCACTAAGTAAGGATTGTAGTTTTAATCCTGTCCTGTCCACCAGAGTTCTAAAGCTAGATTTGCTGACTGCAGGTAGGGATTACTGTTAAGAAAACACTGTACTTGCTGACAAGACTAGGAAGATGCCTTGAGTACAATGTCAGACACCTGTCATTTCCAAATTGGGCTGATTGTTAGTGATCACCTCTACATAAGGACAACCAGGCTAATGTGGCCACTTTTTGACTTTTCCCCCCACAATGACACAAGCTTTAAGAATCCTGTCTATAGCGCCAACCTGTCTACGTAGGCCAGATTTTATCAGTCCCCTGACTGGCCTTCTTGGGCAGGTTTGATTGTACAATACATGTAACAGCTTTAGTAAGCAGCTTTTGTACACGTCTCAAGAGCTGTGACATTTTGACAGGTAACTGGACGGTCTATCAATTAACAATCCTTTTTACAGAAAGGACGGGGGTTAGAATCCTGACTTGTCCATCAAACTTCTAAAACTAGATTTGCTGACTCTTCAGCTGAACCTGTAACACATAAAATGTGACTCGTGACAGCTTTAGTAAGCAGGGTAACCTATAACAGAGAAGCTGTACTCACTCTGCACACGCCTCATGTTCCTGGGGCGGCGGCAAACTTCGCCCCCTCCTGTGGCGCCCTCCTCGGTGATCTGCAGCGCGACCTGGCACAGCGGGCTGGGGGTCTGCGTGCCCTGGGTGCGGGACGGGCTGTACCCGCGGCACCGCGCCGTGGACGGGGAGGGCGGGAAGACGAACATGGTGGGGCTGTACGGCACGGTCGGGCTGTATGCCCGCGGCCCCGGGAACACGGTGGGGCTGTAGGCCCGCGGCGAGTTGCAGATGTGGCAGTGCCTCGGGCTGAAGCTCCCGACGGACACGCCCGAGTCGGACCCCCCGCGGCTGGACCGGAGCCGCTCCACCGGGATCAGGATGGGGGACGAGGTCGCCTGGGTCGGCGTCCCGGGGGTGGGCGGGCTCGTCGTCATGGTTACGTGGTCCTCTGGTGATGATGATGAAGATGAAGGTTGTGTGCAGCAGTCGGCGGGTGTGGCGAGTCTGTCCTCCTCACTGCCACTCATCCTGGTACCTGCAGATGGGAAACAGCAGGGTTAGAAACTCAACAAATAAAGGCCTTGACTTGACTTGACAACACATCGAAACACATCCAGGCAAGCAGATCTAAGTGAGAAAGACCGCATCCAACTGGCAAAAGGAGTTTTCAGAGCAACCGAAAGGTGAACTCGTGGCTCTGAATTTATGAAAACTCCTTTTGGGAGTTGGATACAGTCTTTGCCACCATTGGATCTGCTAGGAGATTAGCAAGATATCTAGATAGACAAGCTAAATGTAGCACTTTTTAAGATTTATTAATTCGAAATCGTTTTAGAAGTTCAATACTGACTCTGATTTCATGTCATCTATTATGTCTCCTCTGCTGGGAGTGTAGCTGTCATTAGACAGGTAAAGGAGGGTTGAAACACCAATAAACACTTGTACATCTGTGAGTCATACATGTTCTCTCTGAACTTGCAGTACTACTTTCACAAAAGAAAACAGCATATCATCCATAATGTTGCCGTTGTGGTTTCTGTGATCAATTTTACTTGCCTTGCAGCAAAAGATCAAACAGATTAAAACCACCCCATTATGTTAGTTTTGTTATCTTTGCCAAGCAAGTGCGCAGTTGTGTTCAGCAATCGAAAGTTCGTTAACAATGCATCAAAGCAGGAACGTCTCTTTGAAAGTTGACACATCGTTTTTTCTGCGCCCGGAAAAATCGGCCCGGTACAGATGTGATCTGGAGGCTTCTCAAACACGCTGCCGGGTGAAGTGGGGGGAGAAAACTTGGACAAACATCCCCCACGTGGGGAACAATGGCGGGGCGTCCACGGCACACGTTTCTGCGGGCAAACTTTCCCCCGATGTTGGGAAGCCTTCCCAGGTTCATGTTCAGTGTGAGGCACTCCGCTATTTGCTGTGTTAAGGACCCCCGTCACCTCCGTGATGTATCACCGCGGACAGAACAACCTGTTCCATTGTCGGTAAAACAATTAGCAGTATAAACTCCGATCCCGCCTCACAATCGGCCGGATTGAGCCGCGAACGAATGTTTACACGAACCTCGCGCCCCATTTAAACCCCGCACCTTTTGTGTGGACAGTTCGATTAACACTTGTTGTAACGGGATATGGGCTGGACTCAGGTCTATAGGCGAGGTGCCAAGCTATTACACAACCATCAAGCGTGAACTCTTGTGGGGAAAGGGACTGGCTAGTAACAAAAACAAAGCGTAAATAAAAGAATACAAGATAAAACACTGGGGGCCAAGGGACTAACGAAAACAAAAACGTAAACAAGAACATACAAGGGAAAACACTGCAGGGCAAGGCAATGGATCCTTACCAAACAAAAACAGATAAAACACTGACTAGCCACTTGTAAACGAAAACAAAAACGTAGAGAAAACATTGTGGGGCTACCTCAAAAACAAAAAAATAAAACATAGATAAAGAAAACATACGAGAGAAAGTTGTATACATCACAATCCTTTCCGTCTTGTAGTTAATTTGCTTCGCGCCGGAACGAATTCTTCTTCCAAAAGGAGAAAAGCGGACGAAAAGTAACTTTATCCCCAAAAGCTTTCTGCAAAGATACTAAACAAGACGAACTGTCTCTGCCCTATCGCGGATCTGTCCGTGTCTGTTTATTTCCAGTCGCAGCTGTAACGTTACATGTGCCCGGTCCCAGCCGCCTGACGTCTGCAGCCCCAGCTGTACCTGTGCTCGGTCCCGAACACCTGACGTCTGCAGACGACGTTTGACTCCGTCTGACGCCAGGTGAGACGGACGCCAGGCCGCTGGCGCCTCCTCAGGTCTCCGCACGGCAGGAAAACGTCTTTAACCGCGGCCCTTCTGGGACCCTTTGTCCGAGTCAGACCGTAAAGTAGGGCCGGGCGACAGCGAGCTCTCCGGATCCGGCAAAGTCATGGCCGTCTTTTCTCCTTCTTTTCAACGAAAATTAAGCGTCACTGTAGTTAAAGTTTCACGGAAACAAGGCAAGACTTCGCGGTTCATTTTGGCTGTTTAGTTGCCGTTCTTTCCATGGCCTTCTTTCCTCTTTCTTTTTAACCAGACTTAAGCGTTGCCGTAGTTTAAGTTACAAACGAACAAGTCAAAACTTCACGGCTCATTTTGCCTGCTCAGTTGCCGTTCTCCAAACTTTCCGGTAACCGATCGCGCCTTGCTGAAAGGCGACCTGCCCTTTGTTCGTCCTGTACGGAAAGTCCCGCTGACTGACCGCCGTTAACCTCAGGAACACAGGACAGTTTGTTTTCCCGTGTGTTTGTTGGAGGCAACAAACCGCCCACAACAATACAACAACAGAACAAACGCTATTCTCCCCTGGCCACAGTTGGCGCGCCGCCAGCCCGCACAATGACACCTGCGTGGTCGTCTTGGCAAAATCTCAAGAAAATCTCTAGAAGAACGGGCGCCACTCTGCCGAACAAAGGCCGGGGACAACGTGACGAGAAGCACGGCCTTGCATAAGTGTGACGACGGTAAAATTAGTCAGCAGTTCGTTTATGTACACATTACAAAATTGGGTACAACGTCCAGCCAAGCATAGTCTATTTATTTGTCTTCTCGGTCAAGGAACCCGCGTGTATACTGCGTGTATATAAGTATCTCCAAGGAGGTTAGTATCTCGTTCAAACAGACCTTTGGACCGTTACAACATCTACAAATCGCACCATCAGAAAAAGACACATGTGACGATAACATCACGAACTTTCCCCATCTTTCACTCCTCCCCAAACTTGGCACTTGTCCCGGCACGTTTCCTGTAGTTTTCCCGCCAAAACTTACCGATGACGTGTTGCTTACTACCAGCGCCGGGTGCGCGCGTGTCGCAATCAGGACAAAAGTGAAATGACGTCCGAGTCCAAAACATGGACACTTGATCTTGTGTATTGAATAATTCTTTGTCCCCGTTTGACAACGGAAGGAAGCGTGCATCGTGTATACACACAGGAAACTTTTTCAGTAAAAGTTTTGGCACCGGAAATTTGTCGCGCGTGAGCGTACATCAGCGCCACTTGTTTATCACCTGTCTGGCTCCGCCCGTAAACAACAGGTCGCGCGGATTGCGACATTTCTTAAGTTGAGGAAAGGCGGAGGGTTTATGTGAGGGAATTTGTGGCGCAAAGCGGCGAAGACACCTGCTTTACATCACTGAGGTGTCGTCGGGAGTCAGACCAGCGTCTGGCAGCGCGACATGTCATGGGTGTGGCTCGCGCAGTTCTCCTCTTCATTGTGAAATTCGGCGCGACTGCCAACAATCTTGTTTAGCACGAGCAGGTACTACATTTGTAGTAAACACTTTTCACACCTGGAAGCCGATTAGCGCGCTCGTTAGTTAACTGGGCGGCAGCGCGAGTTGGCATTGGGATCACAAAAGTCGTGATTCTCGGTTATGGTTTACGCAACTGTTGTCATCTTTTGAACAGCGTTCTAAATCACTGCTATGACTTTATCGTAACACATGCCCAAGTCTCTCTACCACAACTATAACTCCAACACTTCGTACAGCGATGTAAAATACAGTTTTTCACAAAGCCCGAAAAGCAGAAAAAATTGCGCAACATCATGCCAGCTGGGCCGGGTCCAGGCGGACCCCTAGCCGGCCGGTCGGGCGGAGTTGTGCCCCGACACGGCCCATCTGGCGCGGAGCCGGCACTTTAACTCGACTGCGGGAGGGGAAAATAGCGAATTTCTGTTGGCGATTTTCAGTCAAACCGTTGCCAGTGGCAGCGTAAGCTGTCCGCCCACGCAAACCGCAGTGATAAGCCCGCAGCGCAGCGCGACACAAGGCCGAACAGCTGATTGTTTAGAGTAAACTCACCTCGCCGGCCGGCCGAACCCGCTTGTTTTGATTCTGAAGTCCTCTGCAAATTTTTTTTCGGGCGCCCTCGCTGCGGCCGGGACTCCCTCAGCTGTCCGCGGTGCCGGGTCGAGGTCGGTCCGAACTGTCAGTGCGCGAAGGGACGGTCCGGGGGTGTCTCTCCGACGGCAGATTTCGCGCGCTCTAGTTTGCCAACAAAATATTTTGGCACGAGTGCGCCTGTTTTGGCATGACGTAACTATAACGGGACGAAAATAGAACGCCTTATAAGGCGTCACGCGCCATATATGGAGACTTGATACATATTAATGGTGAGCTGACCAATTGCAGAGGCTGCCATGTAGCAGGAGCAAGTCGGAACACATCGACTCTGTGGCGGACTGTGTACCTTGGAGCCGCGCCACTTTTCAGCGAAGGGATCAAATGTCCTGCGCACATCAATCAGAACGGACATGGCCGCCTGTCGTCCCGCTGACTTCCGCACGAGGGCGCTGTCGCCGGGTTCCGCGAAGGCATCCGGAAGGAGCCCGGAGCCGATGACTCAACGGGACGGTTTACGTTTGCAGTCCGGCTAGACGTCGGAAGGGAATTATTATACGGGCAGGAAACAGGACCGTCAAAACAGTCTGTCCGCACTGTGTTTACAGCAGCTAATTAGCCTTGTATCAAGTTCGCCACGCGCGAGCCAGGAAGCGCTTTGTGACTACCTGTCATGGACAAACCCGCAATGATGTAACGCTATTCACAATATTGGTTGTTTGGGTGACCAGACAAGCAAGTTGGACGTGTGCCAGCCATCTAGCCCCCTTAAAGATGCAAGATCTGTGCCCAGGGCGCAGCAATAACCATAAACCAATGTAGATACTCCCTGCTGAAGTCTGTCAGGACTTTGAAAGCTCGACTGACCCCCTCATACCTTTTATGGACATTCTTCAGTCCAAATTGTGTACGTGTTTCAAGATGATACTAGTACAGAAGACCCTGGACGTCAAGCCCGTCTTGTTAAACCGACAGCCGTCATTTCAGACCTAAATTATTTAACACTACAAACTACGAATACTTCTTGAGCGAAACAGGTATTGCGCAAGTTGGAATTGCGCCAGCCATCTAATTTCGTAGGAACATTCTGTCTGAATTGTGGACGTGCTTTTTTAAGACGACCCTTGTTCACTAACCGACGCCATGCGTTGTCAAACTTACAGCCGTCATTACAAACATAGATGATATGAATTTAATACTAGTATAACGCTAGAAGCTACGGATTATTTCAGCGAAACAGGTAAGGCACAAATTGGAGGCCCATTGAGTGTCCATCTAACGGAGACGTCTTGAAGTGTTGTCCAGCCAAGTTGTAGACAGGTTGTAATAATGGATGTACCGAACGCCATTTTAATACGGCCGAATACCACACTTCAATGTCAAGGCGAGGTTGTTTATCAGTGCCCAGACTTGTCCGGACGAAGTGTCAGAAACTGATATCATCAGGAAAACACACCGACTAACAGACTTACCTCCGAAACGGACCCGTTCCCCCATCATACGTCTGTTTAATGCTTGTCTGTCGGTTTGAAACGAACGGGACTCAATGTTTACTCCTCTCCCGAGGTCAACAGCAAGCTGAATAATTCTGGACCCTTAAGAGGAAAAACAGTTCTTACCTTTAGTTGCTATCATGACATGCCCGGGCTTGTACCAAGTCTCGAAAAACATATCCTTCCTCGCCAGGGACTTGGAATAAAAAGGTAGACCCCGGTCTTTTCACGACTTTCGTTTATTGTGACGCAGTGTGACAGCTACACGTCAGACAGCAGTTTATACCGCAGGCCGGGTCGGGTCACAGGTAAGAACATCTCTTACGACATCCAGGTGAGAAAATTTACCTGGACACGCACGTCACGTGACGCCGATCTCGTGCACGGCGCCGGCCAATCAGGGGCTCCGCACGCTGGGAACGAGAGTCCAAAATGGCGGTGGGGAGAAGGTTGGGTGGGTTCATTCAATCCAGCTTGTCGTTGTTTTTAGCGAGATAAGTGCCATGTTTCGCCCGAGTGTTTCCTAGCGAGAGAGATGTCCGCTCCGACAAGATGGACAGGGGAAGGAAGACTGCATTTCACGAGCCCATCAGGTAAGCGGGCGGGCGGGTTTGTGTCGTGTGTGTCTCTCGAGGCCAGTGGCAGTCCAGGAAAACAACCCGAGTGGTTGTACTGCCGGTAGCTGAGGGCAGTTTACTACAGCTTCCTCACAACTGGCCTTGCTTTTTCCTGTAGAGCCGAGAATCAGTGGCTCAGGTTTTAGATCAGTTTCTGTGCAGCCCAGGGACTTGTGCATCACATAGCACAGGTTTCTATGCGAGCTATCGTCGTACTAAACACTTGTGACATGTCCCCCCCCCCCCCCCCCCCCACACACACACAGCTCCCGACATCCCGGGTTCCATACCTATCGGATTATCCAACTTGTCACGAAGTGCTAATGACAATGCTAATGATGTTTTGGTGCGATCTCAGCTAACAGAGGAAATGCAGAATGACGTTTTATATTCTTCAAGTTCTTGAGACTACAGCGAAACAAGACGAACAGAAGTCCATATTATTAAGAACAGTGACAGTTGTAACGTCACCAGAATGATAAACTTTGATAAAGAGATAATTTTCTCCAGAATTGTCTGTACAGTTTGCATTTTCACCAGACCGTCCTCCATGTTATTTCAATGAAGGTTAGACATCCAGGTAGAACATAATATCAAATAACGTAAGCAGCTGGATAGATTCTCCAAGGTATACATTCCTCATGTCAAACGACACCAATAAGTTGGAAGTCCCAACCTTAATTACAGCGAGTCAAAATTCCTCCATTCCCCTGTGACCCTGTGTTTGTGCAACAAATGATTTCCTTGTTCAGCTGAGATCACAGTTTAGCAGTCAGAATCAGATGTCGACACCCACACATTCAAATCCCATCAGAACTCCACATGCAGGATACACAGTCCATAGAGACTCCCTAGATACTCAGACTCCAGCAGAAACTATTGGAGAACTTCAGCCTGGGTACCATCCTCTGTGGTTAGTATGTGAAAATATTTTAGCTAGCTGTTACTGCGGGGATGAGTCTAAGAGAACTTGGCTAAACTGGGTCACCAGTGGGTGAAAGTCATTGTGAGTTTCTTTTTTTTATACCCTGAGAAAAGTCTGATATGATTCTGTGAAGTCGCGGGGGTGTCATTCACTCCCTTTTGGCCAATTTCTGCAACGTTTTTGGCCCTCATTGGCCTGTTACAGGAGCGACTAGACCATATGGTCCTGATTACAAGACTATCAGCAGCTGCTGTGAGATGTCCTGGGTGCCAGGCTAGTGTCATGTCCTGTTTGCCAGGCTATCAGCAGCTGCCATGAAACATCAGCACACATGTTGGATAGCCCATGTCCTCCATCTCCCTGTGTGCAGAGGAGACATGGCAAACACGACAAACATGCATGGGAACCCGAACACTGTCAGCCCTGATAAACCTGTAGCAGCTAGACCTGCGGTTGGACATTTGGGCATGTCGTGTGGTGTCAGTGTGTAGGCTATAGCCTAGGGTACACAGTCAGAATGTGAACGGGCAGCTCGCTTCTGGGACAGGTTTGAATCAGTTTAAAATTGAATGCATCAGTTTCCCTACTACATGTATATCACAAGATTATTTCCTCTCTGACTCCCCGTATTTCACCCCCCTTAGGGATAGCCGCCTGGTCTCCCATGGTTTGATACTCTGAATAATAGTTATACAGTACAATACACTCTGTAAATATACTGGAGAATCTGCATCCTGACTAACAACCAACAAGGAAATATGTATCCAGGTTGCATTTGCCACACAAGCAGTACCGGTACAAATACCACTTCTGCCATCTCTGCTGGCGCATGTTACACACCATGGTACTAACTAACTACAGTGGAAAATCGCTGAATCTCTGCCATCTGTGCACTCTTCAGAAAAACTTTTCTGTCTAACCCAGCTCTAACAGTAACACGACAGTCTTGACTCTGCACTCTTGTAGAGTTCTTCATGTCTTAAAGACTATCTTGTCTGCTCACATATTCCTCCACTAACTCATCTTCTCCTGTTCTCCTGTCTCTCTGCAGCCTCCTCCCGTCTCCATCTCCGCTGGTCTCCACTGTCCGGCTTACTGTCCAGCTCACGGCTGCTCCTGTTCCACAGACAGTGTCTTCATGAGATACAGTAGCCTGGAATCCAGACCTATTGTAGCTCCCAAGAGAGGTCTGGATTCCAGGCTAGAGATACAACTTACTACTACTAGTACTTGGTCCACACTGTAGAAACTCTGTTCCACTGACCACTCTGTCTTGAACTGTCTTCACATCACAGGATACAGAACACTGTAGAAAACCGGCTCAGTCATTTTGCTCCATATTTATTGCCACCAAGCACTGTACAGAAGGGGCATGATCTCTAACGAACGCTTGTAGTTTACGTTAGATATGCGAAGGTTAGATGTGACTGGCGTGTAATATAACCAGCAACAGAGACGCCGCATGCCTGCAAAACTTTTGTAAGATGCTAGAGATTTAGAAAACCTAAACGGCTAAAGTAACATTGAAGACAAATTATGTTCTGCACGCACGCCCACTGTAGATTCAGCAAGAAAAAATTAGTTGAAGTTAAGACCCCGTTCATACTATTGCGCAAATCGTGAAATCGCCGAAATCGCCCTGAGTCGCATTCCTTCACACCAGGGGTCGAACGAGCGCGAGTTGTAAAATCGCGTCCAACAGCTTGATCAACGGCTGACGCGTTATTCGATTGTCACCACTCTTACTGTTGTGTTCAATGACCTTCTTGCACTTCATCTTGAGGTTTTTTACCTTTAATAGTGCGGCATTACTTCCATGTTTTCGCGTGCCCCTTTTTGGCCAACTCAGGCAGCCGCCATTCCAGCGTACACGCTCTGGTTTCGGTGGGATCCCTTGAGTTTCTTTTGAAATCCCACATCCCCAAAGATGGCCATCAGTACATGCGTTTTCGTCATTCCATACGCCAAAATCGCCGCCCGATTCTGACATATTTCCGCCGCATTCGGCGTAATATTCCAACAAGCTAGGAGGTAGATGAACATCGTATAATGAGCGGAAAGACTGAATTTGCAGATGACCCCTTGACCCATGACCGGGTCAATATGCAAAGTAAAGCGCCCAATTCGCATCAAGGCGATTTCGAGCGTTCATACTAAGTCGGAATGCAGGCAAATCGCGAGTAAACCACCTCCAGAGGTGGTTTCGCGGAAAGCGATTTCGGGCGATTTCAAATGCGATTTGGAGCGTTCATACTAAGCCACATTATCGCGATTTCGGCGATTTCGCGATTTGCGTGATTTAGTATGAACGGGGTCTAAGTTAAATCCAAGCATCTTTCCAAGTGTGAAGTGAAGATGGTTACAGGTACTAGTGGTACATGAGAAAGATGGCACAGATCAGACATGAAACCTCCGTACTTGACCCCTTGAGATGCTGTGTTTGGTCAGGCTTGTTTGTAGAGGGAGTCCTGAAGTGTTTCGCATACCTTCCAGGAGGTCTCAGGAGCAGCAAAATGGTCAGGAATGGGTCTGTAGTCTGTAGTCTGTGCTGTAGTGTTTTCACACCCATGTTCCAAACCATAACACTACATACTTACCATACTCGTATCTGTACCTATTGTAATTTATTACAAGGTGTATTTAAGTTTACTTATGATGTGGACAAGTACAGTGTTTGGTCATGTAAACATTGTCAGCAGCCATGTTTCCAGATTACATGCTCAATGGGGCCCAAAGTTGTCTACGGCATTTTTATTGTTCATCGTGTTACTAGTATATTAGTTTGCTGAATCACAATTGTAATTTGTAAGACATCAGTTTATTGTGTGGAGAGATTGTGATAAGTGTTTTTGAGTTCTCAGGTATTTCTAAATCAATAACATTTTTTAGTAATTTTGAGTCTGAATTTGTTTAGAGGATTCAGACAGACCCACAATAACGGTCCTATAAGCAGGTTAATCTGATTAGGTGAGTTATAACAACAAAATGGTTTGAAATGGAAGCCCTGTCTGGGTTATTATGAGCCACTTGTTGTGATAGACTGCTATCCTAATGTTTTACCTGAAACATCAGGTTACAGGTGTAGCTGATACAGGTGTCTACTGGGACAGGCATGTGGGATTTACCTCATATAGGATCACATGCACAGTGGTTTAGACATACTACTGAGATGCACATATACAATACTGCATTAGTATACGTTAGTATATAAGGTAAAGGTAGAGGGTATATATTAGAATATAAAAGCTTTGATTATCAGTCAAATCTACTGTAAATTCATTTATTTTGATGGAGACTTGATTTCATGGTAAAGGGGGAAAGAAGGTTTTAAAGTTCGAGGTTGAAACAACACTGTAGTACTAGAAGCATATTTGCTGTGCCGTGAATTGAGGTCACCACAAAAAACAAATACAAACATGACTATTTCAAGATTTACTGCAGTAAAGCTCAGGTTCATGATGTTTGACTGCAATGACTTTTAGTTTATCAACTAAACAAGCATCAATCATGAGCTTATTAGCCAATGTGGTATCAGCTAGTGAGTATGGTTTAGTTTATCAACTAAACAAGCATTAATCATGAGCTTATTAGCCAATGTGGTATCAGCTAGTGAGTATGGTAATGTACAATACAGGACCAAAATACTAGTATTCTTGTTTCACAGTCTATTATGAAACGTTGAAGCTCACATGATCGAAGCCTTTTGATTTGTCGGTGGGAACAGACAGTGTTAGGTCAGGGGTCAACCCTGAGGCAGAGTTATGCTCCCATCTTCCCTTTGATCCCCTTCACTGATTGGCTGTTCCTCAGTGGTTGAACAAGTGTGTTTGGCCTCCCATGTAGGCCTGTCTTTGACAATCAAATCAACACTTCCTGCAACTTAAGTAAGCTCCACCTGTTTGTAGAATTAGGATAGAATTTGGCCCAAATGTGCCATGGGAAATTGCCCTTTTATCTAAATAACACAGAAGATGTGAAGAATTAAAATGAGTATTTATTTATCTGATATTTGAAATGATACATTGATTGACTTTGTTACTGACACAAAGTGACAGGTGTTCAATGGGACTCCAGCCAAGTGAATTATGTTGAATACTCTAGATTGGTCTGATCTACAGGATAAAAACACTGTTTGGCCTCAATTTGACAGTTGAAATGACTCCTTAGTCCCTGCCCCTGGTGTCTGGACATGTACATGTGTGTATCACCAGTAGCAGGGGGAAGTCAACACTGATGACCTACATGTCAACAGGTCGCTGGGGTTAGACAACGTTTCTACTGGTGAAGGACATACTCTCAGGCAAACTTGACTTTCACAAAATACTTTCTGAACACCAGAAGGTTTTATCCATACATCTAGTGATGTGAAATATTTAAATCTCGGGAGAAAATGTCGAGTAGCCATTTTTGTGTTGAAGTCAGCACTCCCAATCTTGTATATTCATGAGATTAAAGAATGTAAACAAACACAGTCTGGTCATGTTTTGGCTGAGGGACAAGCTGAAGACTACGGCTGTCAGCTGAGAACCTGACTGGGTGTACAAAGTTGTGCCACTCGTGATCCTGCATAACAAAAGCTTCCTACGGTTTGTAAGAAGCTAATTCTGTAGATCAGAGTCATGTTTCATTGATGAAGGTTAGACATCCAGGTAATAAGATATGCCAAAAATAGTTACTCAAGCAACTGGATAAAATTTGAAAATGACTGTTTCAGAATTTTATCCAGTTGCTTGAGTAACTATTTTTGGCAGAGTCATGTTTCTCAAGATTATTTGTTTGTGGTACTAGGTTTGTGTTGTAAAATCTAGTACTAGTACCACATGGGACAGCAAGTTTCCTTTCATGGACCCCCAGTTTACATCCCTTTCAAAAGGCGGGTGCAGTCCCAACTGAGAAGTCCTGACCCAGGATTGAACCGGGGTCTCCCAGTTTGCAACTAATTGGAACCTGGAGCTCATCTGTGAAGTTGTGACTATTACTAGTAATGAGCTACTAATCCTGTAAACTTCTGAAACCAAACCTTTATGCTTAGAGGACACATTCTGGCCTGAATGAGTAGTCTGGCCTGCTAGGGATGTGAACCCAGAACTAGACATTAGGAAGTGCAGGTGTTCTGCCTTCCATGTACCTCAGTAGACCTCTGTATACAGAACGTTATGCGTATACAGTATATAGCTGCCGGGTCACTTTGGTCATCTTTGGTCAATGTTGCATTAGACTTTTTAGAGTAACGGCCGTTGCATGAGATATCTCTTTGGACAGAACTCTATGATGTACCCACATGTATATACAAGATATAAGCCTCAAATATGTAACCACGACCTTTAAACAGTATGCATGCTACCTCACGTAACCTCATTTAGTCGTTACATAACTTTTTAGGGAGTTCACCGCTGGAGGTCAATGACCTTTTGGCCAGGATAACAGATGAAAACAAGGGGCAAATAAACATGAAAGGAGGAACTCATTGCCATACGTTTGCCATACATGTACATGTACCCATAGGTTACTACAGGACTGGTGGTTTTTGGCAGTTCACCCAGGTCAATGACCTGTTGTCCAGGTATCTTAGGTGAAAACAAGGAACAAAATAAACAAACAAAAGTCTCCCTACCTAGTGGAATAGTGACGGGGTACCACCTTGTTATCATCCCAGCCCCAGTTCACCTGCCCAGAGCTAGCCTATAGCACCAACTGGCTCTATAATTTCTGGGTTGAACCCTGCTACAGGTACAATATAGTCACTGTGAAGTGTTCAGGGTCAGTCTGTAATGAGGCAAAATGCGCCTGTGATGTTTCCTTGTCAATTACAATGCAGCAGCACAATGGGCAGGCAGTGTGGGACTTTCTTGTTCATTCCATGATGATAAACCCCTGAGCCTTGCATAATGATGTTATTATGGCCAACAATGGCAGCACAAGTCTGGTTATAACAGCTGATCCTGAACGCCTCAAAACAAGGTCAGGTGGTCTCCAGGGCTGCTGACACCTTTTCACTGTGGTGGTCACAACTGGGGCAGGGCTGGAACTGGGCTGTGCTCTGGTTGGCCAGTTTCCTGTAGCCATGGCAACAGGGGTTGGACAGTTCCCTGTAGCCATGGCAACAGGGGTTACTAAAGTTCAGTGCAGGATTGCAGGTCATGACCTGACCCGTACCTGTCCCACATATGAAAACACTCCTGTCAGCTGAGTCACGACCTTTGTTATTGTGGTGGATATAGATTTTTCTGGCCTTGACCCATGCCCAGGGTTCTTTAAACTTTCCTCTGCCCTCCCACCAGACTTACTGTACAACAATTGGAACAAAATAGCTCATCATTGATCACAAGGTTCTGTCAAGGGGGTTAAAAGTCACCTTCTTGGTTGTGTCAAGGCTGTGACCTTGGGAACAAATAGAATGTTCCTGCAGAGGTCAGGCTGACCCCAGGTCTGTGATTTACGGCTATAGGTACAGGAGCAGGAACTGGACTATGTGCAAATACGAGCGGTCGCTATGGTGTTACAATGAGGCAGTGGCAGGCAAAAAAAAGGTGGTCGACAAAATATTAATTCACGTAGTACACTATTTGATAATTTGATCTGCTAATTGAAATATCAATTAGTAATCTAATCTTACGCGAAGTTAACCTTCAAAGTCCCTTTTTCACCGCTATGTTACCAATGTCTGACCCCAGTGACCCAGCTTTCTCTGTGAACCTGAGAAAAACCAAATGTACTAACTGCAGGTCATGTCATGACCTCACCTGTACCTGTCCTACAGAGAACACTCGTTCGTGCCAGCTGAGTCATGACCATTGTGGTGTGGTATTTATGTATATTACCTGGGTGTGTCCAACGGTTATTTGAACTTTCCTCTGGCCTTGCACCAGATTTACTGACCAGCAAAATTACTCATCGTTGATCAGTAGGTTCTGTCAAGGCTGGCGCTGACAGGAACAATTGGAGGGACGATTAAGTTACTGCCGAGAGGTCAGCCTGACCCAGGGCTGTCTCCAGGACCCCTCCCTCCGTCCTGGATGGAAATTTGCTTGTTGGGACGCAGATTTCACCCCATCTATCCCAAAAAATCTGAACTATATGACATGAAATTGATTAAAATTACTTTTGTAAGATTAAGATGATAGCTCTAACAAGGAAAATCAACGACATGGGCTCCCAAACAATGAGTACTAGTGGAAGGGAAACAAATATAATGCTAGAGATAGCCCTGTCGCTGATTAACTTACAAGTGGTACAGTCTTCCACCATGATCCATCAGACTTTGGCTGAAGTAAAAGGAGTGAGAGGGGCACAGCAGTAGGACCTCTGTGCGTATGTATGCCTGATGTAAGTTGAGGACGAGCATGTCAAGCTAATGAAGTTATAGAGAAGATATATATTTGTAGATAGAAGCATACAGTACAGTCTCACCAGACTGAAGAATGCTTTCATTCAAAGAAAGGCTCTTTTGTTGGAAATATTTTTGAAAGTCTGTTCATTTGGCAGCAAGGAGAAATGTAATCCTAAGAAATTGGTAACATTTTAAAATCTCCAGTGTCTTTCCAAATTAAGACTTAGAGAAACCATGTGATTGTTACATGAAATTAATCCTCAAAGTAACTTTTGCACCGCCATGTTACCGATCTCTGACCCCAGTGGCCCCTACTTTCTCTCTGAACATGAGACAAACCAAATGCACCGACACGTGGATCTGAAACTAAAGGACGCCACCATGAAGGCAGAAGAAAAGGAGTGTGTACAGTAAACACAGCCTTGTGTGGGATGACCCTGTTAGCTGCACGTGGGCAGCATTAAAAGTATCGCTGTTCAGTCTACTATTCAGAACATTATGCTGTCTGGCATAGTCAGTTGGTGTAGAACTAGAAGTTCAAACAGGAAGCTTTAGGGGAATCCGGATCAACTAGTCATAACTTTCTGTGGGCTGGTACAGGGTGAAAACTTGTGGTGTTTGTCATCTCCCCACCATGCACGTCTTTTTCAACAGGTAAGTCCAAAGTCCACTACATTTTCTCCCTACCTCCCTAATTAAATCCATGTGAACTTGAATGCAGTTATGTATGCCATGAGCTACTCTAATGCAGCAGCTGGCGTGCCTGACAATGTGCTGCTCCATTCTGCCCTACAAGTCCAGACTTGCCCGTCTGTGTTTCGCTTCTGTAGTACTGTAACTGCATTTTACTTTGCAGGGATGTAATTTCACAATAGGGAGAAAAGGGAGTGATTGCCATGGTTTTAATCCCGGGAGCGGCGTACTCGCCCCTTGGGGTTTTTACAGTAACCCTGGTGCATATTTATTTATTGATTGATTGATGGATTGCCCCTCCCCAGACCCAGCACTACCCTGGTGCGTATTGATTGATTGATCGATTGGTTAATTGCTTGCCCTTCCCCAGACCCAGCACTACCCTGGTGCATATTGATTGATTGATTGATAGATTGATTGATTGCTCCTCCGCAGACCCAGCACTACCCTGGTGCGTATTGATTGATAGATGGATTGATTGATTGATTAATTGCTTGATTGATTAATAGATTGCTTGGCCCTTCGCAGACCCAGCACTACCCTGGTGCGTATTGATTGATTAATAGATTAATTGATCTTCCCCAGACCCAGCACTACCCTGGTGCGTATCCAGCCTCCGAAGGTCCACGCCACCGCCTACACCACGGGGGGTCTGAGGACGCTCTACAAGAAAATCTCTCTCAGCAAGAACAGGAAAATCAGGAACGACCACGGTGAGAAATCGCTTCCACTTTGTTTAGAAATACAGAAGGTTGAAATAGCTTTAAATACAAGGTGGCAGGGTGGTCTTGTGGTCAGAGCTGTTGACTTAGAATCTAAAGGTTCTATGTTGGAATCCCTAGTAGGCCCCAATGTTGTGCCCTTGGGAAAGGCACTTTACACCTATTTTGTCACTGGACTCATTTAAAAATTGATACCTACTAGAAGCATGGGTTATGTTCTTTCGAATGGGACGTAAAAATAAACAAACAAACAAACAAACAAAGTCAGAGGTACCCTGTTTGAGGAGAGCCACACCTCGAGCATCTTAAACTTAAAGAACCCACCACACTTATGGAAAACAGTGTCAGTGTGTGTGTGTGTATGAAACCTGACAGTCTGGTCTTAAGCAGCTTGTACCTACTGAAGAAAACTGATTTACCAGCAACTATTAAATGAGAAAACAGTCAAAAAAGTATGATTACACATCATATGTGCTGACTGCTGTGTCCTGTTGTGTTGCAGAGTTCGGGGCCTACACAGACAACTCAGGATGCTTCGTGCCCGAGGAGTCCAGTAAGTCTCGCTCGCCGCTCTCTGTTTGCACAGAACATTCTTGTGCTGAGAACTGAACAGGTTGTACAGGCAGGTGGGGGGGGGGGGGGGGGAGAAGGGATGGGGGTACATTCCAGGGGACGGACCACGCTGCCTGGAATGCAGTCTTGTTAGCTTTACTCTGCTTCTAGCAGTTGGTACCTTCCAACAGGTTGTAGTTCCAATAACTGATAAAGAGCATTCCGGCTTTGACATGGCACACATTTTTATCAGAACATGTTGGGGCAGATCCTACTCTCATGGTCTGGTATGAAGGTAGGTTTTATATGGGTGTCACGCTTCAAAGCACTTGATGGAAAAATAAGCCTACCCATGTTCATGTTGAATGGTCCCGTTTTGTGTACGCACAGCAGAAAGAGGGGGCACTGAAAGCCCTGAATCACCCGCACTGGTGGTCTGATCATACTCCAGGAGTCCAGCAGGTCATCTTGTCTAGTTGTGCAGGAGGAAGGGCCCACATATTTGTATACTTTGTGGACTACAGGCTCGTGTCTTTGTGTGCTGTGATAAAACTTGAAAGGCAGACGTAGACACCATATCGTGGTGTGAGCTTCGGGAGACTGTTGCAGTCACACCTGCTTAAGGTGGGAAGGTTTAAGGGGTGCTTAAGGTTGAGACGATTTCAAGGTGGACAGAAATCCTTGCCTTGGAGCAACGTATTGGAAGAATATCTGTTAAGATTATGTCTGAGAAAAGTTCAAGACATACAGAAATCCTGGCCCTGGAGCAGGAATTATGGGACTGGACCAGAGCATTGGAGGGAATTCTGAAAAGCTTAAGTCTGAGACAAGTTCAGAATGTACAGGAATCATGTCCTTGGAGCAGAGCTCAGGAATGACTCCTGTGATGACACTACATAAGGCCACACCAATTTAATTTCTTGGTGAACGGAATTTAAAAAAATGCTAGATTGGCAAATCAACATGAGAACAGAATCTCAGAGGAAAGTTTGTACTTTGGTGCACACAGTTTCAGGGAGGGTCAGGTGCAAGTTTTCACCCCAGCCTTCTGTTTTAATGATGTCCTCATGCTAAAATTTAAAAAAAAATCTGTTAACCAAGAAATTAAATTGGTGTGGACTTAGCTGGGTGAAGTTGAGCAGGTTTCATCCTTGTTGTCGACACAATGTGCTAAAAGTAGCTACAGAAACTGGGCTGATGCTGGTATGGCCGGTAAATCAACAAAATGGGGAGTCTGAAGGAGTTGCACAAAGCGTCTTAGCAAGATAGGAAAAACTTAAGTATCAAACCTTTAAGTTAAGAAACTGCTTAGATCCTCTCGAGTTTAATGTATCATAAACCTTTGATGTGATCAATTTCAAGAAACAAGTAATAAAATTGCAATAGCCTTAGAATTGTTCTATATTTATAATTAGCAGAAACACCTTATGAGCACAAACAGCCCCATGGTGATGTATAGGGAAGGTAAACAGTAGAGGTGTGTTATGGTCCCGGCACGCTCGCCGTGAAGCTATCAAAGGGAATAAATAATCAGGACTGGAGAATAAAGACTCGTGTTCGTGCCATGAGCGGCTTTCCGAGGTGCGTGACACGGGAACATCTTAAACAGCCTCGTTTTGCTCACTTACGTCGCATGTCCATAGATCAATATAAGACGGGAATCTAGGAACGGTCGGATCGCGTGGGAAACACACAACCTGTCGCTTCGCGTTGCCGCGTTCCGGGCTCCAAAACAAATGCTGTTTGGGGGAAACGCCCTGCTTTTCGCTTTAGAAGTTTCAACACGGCAGAGCTATATTGTACTACACGTGACTCGAAATCTAGCAGTCAGAGAAAATTACTCCATAGCAAGCAATATTTAAAGTCAAGTAACCTTTAGTAGACAATGGCACAGTACACCGCATATACATCCTAATTATTTTCCTCAGTTTGTCCAGTAAATGCGTCCATGGTCATGCAGGTGTGTATAGTGCACAGTTGTATCACGTAACGAACCGTAACCTATCACTATAATTTGCACTAACAGTTCGGCGCTCTGGCCCGAAGTCATAAAAACTATCTGCACGCACACCGGTGCTCTGAAGCCCAATTTACACCATACAGCTGAGGGATGGCCATTTTCATGTCACACCCGAGGCCTGGTGTTCAGGAGGACCACACCTTCAGCACATGAGATGAGAGAACCCTACTTATGAGAAAAGGGGTGTGCCGTAGCATACAGTGGCCAAAACCGGCTCCCAACTCACCCACCAGCTCTTGAAAGTAGTCTTTTGCCAGCTGGGCTGATTTGGCTGCATGTTATCTACACCTGGGACATGACTGAAGTGGGGGATGGAGTAGAGGAAGGCAACAGCCACCTGTTCTGTCAATCCTCCTACAAATGTGGGAAATCTCAATAAATGAATAAAGATATGTGCAGATACAGGTAGGGGTGGCGTGTGGATGTAAAAATTTCTCTTCCTCCGTGGTATAACGGTAGAACCTTTCAAACGTGAAACCCGACCCAAAGCCGCGGCCCCGAGGGAAGCGTTCCCAGCCTGGACAGCCATTTGTTGCCGTGGCGACCGCTGACCACACATAATAACACGGCCGTACCTGGGCACTCTGGCATGAATATTTTATGGCGACATTGTGTCCAGTCAGGCCACCAGGGTCAGATAAACACCTGTGTCGGATAGCTGTCATTACAAACATCTGCAGTCCGCTATCGTGTCTCGCGACGAGCCTTGGTTTTCTGCAGAGCACTTTCTCCATTCAGCACAACTTCAAGTCCATAGAAATAAGTCATCGATCGCTCATGATACAAGCAGTACAGACATGGGTAAAGCCCGTAGATTGAGGGCTTTTGAAGAAGAAGGTATTTTACAGCTACAGTCAAACCTGTACTAGTGACCGCCTCTACATAAGGACCACCTGACCATTGTGGCCACTTTTTGCCCTTTCCCATTTAGGTTAATTTTCAAATCGACTGAAAATATGAAAAACCTTATTTTTGTGGACATTGATCAACTGCGACCACTTCCTTCGAGAATTCACATCACTTCAGTGGTCACTACAGACAGGCCTGACTGTATACATGTACGTATGACTGAATATAGGCACATTATAACGTTTATGCTGTATACATATACATAATTATGACTGAACGTATACACATATCACAACGTTTGTGCGTACCTTACTGGGATGTCGAAGAAAGCTCAGGTGTTGGCGGCGCTCCAAGTCACACGTCCAGTCTTGAGCACGGCGGCAAACCGAATGCGCTGACTGCGCTGCGCGGACGACTTTTAAGTCTTTAAAGGTTAAACTTTATCATGACGTTCCTTATTTGGTCAGCCGTTGGCGACCTTGCCTCGGGTGAAGGTCACTTGTGCAGAAATGTCTTGTTTTGTGTGTTATGTCCTTATATGTCCAGTGTACGCCCTTAAATGTCCAGTGTATGTCCTTATACTGTAATTCTTGTTTCTTTCACTGTAATATTATGTTCACTGTTTTAACTGTTGTCTCTGTATCGTGAACTTATCATCACCGTGAAAAACCTGTTGTCTTATGATTTCTTCACACATCCGGTCCTCGAAGTTAAATTTCAGTGAATATGTCCATTTTCCTAGAATTTCGCTACCGTGAAGATAAAGTGAATTACAGTATGTCCAGTTTGTGTCCAGTGTCACCACATCTGATGCCACGTGGGCCTTCGTGTCACTTTGGACAATTGGATGACCGCTTGATTAGCCGGCATCAGGACGGGGCTAATTGCGATCTTAAGAGATTGTGTGGCGGGCGCGTGGCGCGTGTCCGGTGTAGCGCAGGCGCGGTGATGTCATCCGTGGTGCGCTGACCGCTCGCTCCAGTTTCCGGACAGTGCAGGGATGTTGTCATGTGTCTGTCCTAAGATATATGTATTATGTGATAACGTATCAGTCTAAAGTATACATGTATGATGTCTCTGTCAGTTGGTCTAAAAGACTAGGACCTCTTAAACTCTGCGTGGTACAATTTTATGTACAAATCAAATTATCTGAGTGTAAAGTGGTGTAAAGTATACAGGTATCACATGTAATACCAGTTATAAACCTGCAGATGACACCTCCTTGGAAAAGAGTGTTTCCTCTCTATTTTTCTTACAGTTGTCTTGGCAGGGTTTAAGATCTAAATGCTAAGGAAGCTTCCTTAAATGCTTGAAAATGATGTCATTCGCCAAAGATGTTATCAGTGAATCTGCCAAATCTTTAGATGTGTTCACCCCTGACCACGTAGCCGACTAATAATGTGAGGGAAAGGCTTCGTGTTGATTTGAATGTCGTGCGGAAATGGGACATGGACTGTTTCTGTGGACACCTGATCACCAGAGCCTTTGTGGCGAGAAAGGCGGCGGACAAAAGATAATCTCTTTTATTGAAGAAACGTATTTGATCGTCTCAACACGCCTGCCTCCGGCCTCATGTACTGAAGGGAAGCAGGTGCAGAATGGACATAGACCATCCAGACTTTCATGTTGTGTGTTTTTGTAATACCACGTTTGTGTAAGGATGGATTTATCAGGACTTTAATAATGTAATCTGTAACTTTTATCTCCTCCCTTGATGGAAAGTGGCCAGCAGGCTGATTTGAGTTAACGAACAAAGAAAGAAAGAAAGAAACAAACAAACAAGCAAACTTGCTTGGGAGGGTGATATCAGAAAGGTTTGGTTTTGGATGTTGCTTTGTCAGATCGGTTGCTGATCTCCAGCTTTTCCAGAGGAGGAAAGATGAAGAGTAACCAGGCAGGTGTCATCGCCATAAGTAGGATTACACAATGTCTGTATACTTCAGACAGATACCACTTGATATATGTACAAAACTTAGGATGTAGACATGACGACATCCCTGCACTGTCCGGGAAACTGGAGTAACCAGTCGGCAGCCCTGCGTGCTGCCACCGCGCCTGCGCTTCAGTGTTCACAGTGGTTGTACCCGCGCTGCCGCTCACACGTCGCCTTTGGCAGTGTGTCCCCACCGTGCCCTGCCGTTTCCTGCAGCACAGAGCAGGTGCGCAGCCCTGTGTGGGCGCCGGCGCAGCGCCCCACTTCTCCGGACACAGCCCAGACATTACATAAATAGATTCTTGTACAATAAAGGAGACGTCCAGAGATTACCGACGCCTCATCATTGGTCACGTAACGCAGTGGAGTCTGCCTCGCGCACACAACAGACTGTCCTTGTGTACTGTAATTCCAGCTATTTTGGCAGGGACTTAATTTCCCGATTGAAGGAGAAAAGAGGTTTTCACAGTGTTTTAAGTTTGCGGTTGAAACTGTCTGTAGTACGGTAGTAAAACAATGGTAGTACTTATTCCCAGTGTCGTGAAGTCACAGTTGGAGAGGTTATTGAAAAAAAGTGAAAATAAAATTGAGAACATTTCAACTTCAAGTTTTTCAGTACCTGACCAAGCAGTCGTACCAGTGGTGCATATATTTATATCCAACATGCAGGGTTGGTTGGTTAGAAGCAATTTTCTCAGGCTAAGTTTTAGTTCAAATCAAACATGTCAGAGTACAGGTGGCGAAAGGAAGTCACCTGAGGACGCGGCGAGTCTGGTCCAGTTCCGTGGACACGGCGCCGTCAGATCTGCACATCTATTATTAACCAGGGCACACAAACACGTGCCGACTGCACTCGTGGCCTGGACACGACGATTAACATGGCAGGATTATTGGCAGCCCAGTTTTCTTCCCTGTTATATTTCATATCAATGTACTGCTGTAATGTCTAACCAGGACCTCGCTGTAAACAGGGAATACACACTGAGTAAGTCACCCGGGCTAAAGAATACGGAAAATAAAGGAATGAATATCAGCGATTTGAAATATACTTCCTTGCCTCGTGGTAATAATTAAAATCTTTGGCTTCTTTGATGTTTTTCTTTCATGTATTTTACTTAAAGAATAAAAAACCTTGGTAGGATATTATGAAAGATAGATGAAGTGAGTAGACTGTACGTTTTCATGGTTTCGTGACCAGAGAGCAGTTTTGCCAATACCAGGCTGTAGACAGATTGGCTACGGTGTGATAATACAGGAGTGTAGGTGCCCTGGAATGTCAGGCAGAGGACGTAGTCTGCTTGGTCTGGTTCAAGGGACACAACATGGGCCTTTATAGACCACAGAAGAGAGGCACGTGTCTGTCCTACACTTAGCTTCATAGACGAGATGCCACTTTGCTCTTCCCTTTCTTCTGTTAACAGACAAGGACTTCCTTAGTGGTCTGCCTTTTTTCTTCTTTACACAAAGAAGCCCCAAGCATCAGGCCTTCGCTGGCCGATAGAAATGGATACTGTTTCTGGCAATGGATACCATCTTGCCACCGGTAGATCTGCTTGGAAGTTATTGTTTTGCTTCTTTCTTTATTTTGTGACTCCTCAGTGTTTGGTGAGGATGTGTAATGGTCTAGTTTTATGACCTTGTAACGAAGGGTCAGATAGAGTGAATTACAGACTCTCAGGTGTTCTATAGATCATGATTTGGGCTCAACAACGTGACAAGGTTATGGACTCAACATTGTGATAAGTAGATGGCACAGACAGGCCCCAGTTCCAGAGATGTGATACGGACGATTTATTGATCCTTAACTACAAAAGACGGAGACCAGAAGGATGCGGAGCTTTCTTCTGTCCCTTTGTCTAAAGTGCAATGATGCAACCCCGTGATGATGCAATCCCGGGGTGGGGATGTCTCGTTCTGTCCGCACCGCGCAGGCGCCGACCTCACGCCATCCGCGCAACCCGCTTTCCGGGACAGGCTTTGCTGCTGACCACCGGCCGCACGCTCGTCTGAGCTGACGTGACGTGTGGTTGCCATGGTAACTAGTGATGTGCGCAATAACAGGTCTCCTTGCGATGAAGTGTCAATTGTAGCCGTCTGCTGACACAGGCTTCATGCAATAAAAATGTACTGCCAGTACGTCGAAATGAATTTCTTTATTACAGATACATTGACCCAAATCAACATAATGATCAACATGTAACAATATGATAGTGATACACAGTACCATGCTGTACCCTGGCTTGACCCATGGAGATTGTGTAGATTGGATGCGAGTCCTTCCCAAGCCCTTCCGTCCGTAATGAAACCTGTCCAGTCACCTGCAGGCTGCATGGAGTCTCCACAAAACTCCTTTAGATGAAGATATTAGAAAGTGGCTTGTAGATCATCAGACTGAGGGAAGTAGTGAGCACTCTTGTGATAAAGGATGGCAAATTTTACCCCAGCCTGTAACCCACATAGTCTTTATGAGGCTTCTTTAGATGAAAAAAGATTATAAATTAATACAGCCGATGGTGGCAACAGAGGCTGAACAGAGAGGATGAAGCACACTAGCGATAAAGGCTGCATCCTCAACAAAGTTTACCCCACGTTGCCAGTGTTGACTGCACATTGAGTTAAAAAATGTACTAGTGACCACCTGGCCAATGCGACCACTTTTTTGCTGGTCGGTTAGATAATTTTTCCCATTGCCACAAGCATTACAAATCCTGTCTATAGTGACCACCTGTCCACATAGACCAGATTTTATCAGCCCCACGAGTGGTCTTCTTGTGCAGTGTTCAGTGTACTGTTGTCTGCCTGTGTCTGACCTGCTACATGTATGTCCTCCCCGCAGTGCCGCTGCTCGCCAGCCGGTATCGCTACCTGGAGATCGTTGGGAAGGGAAACTCCTCCATCCTGCTCAAGGCAGAGGTAAGATTCCTCATTTATCAAAATTAATGTACTACAATCGTTGAGTTAACGGTTAGGGTGTTTGGCCTAGACACAGAGGTCCTGGGCTCAAATCCCCTGACTTGCATTGTGCGCTTGGGAAAACACACTTGACACGACTTTCCTCACTGCACCCAGGTGTAGAAATGGGTACCTGACTTTGGTTGGGGAGGTAAAAGGCACTGGAAGGAGAGGGGTGGGCTCCGCCTTCTAGTGCCTTGCTCTGGATACAGTGGATAACAACCCACTGCCCCCACAGCTATAAAAAGGTTATGGGACTACAATGTCATGTTCCTACCTACATTACTATAACATCAACTGGACATCAGTGATAAAACTTACTAGGGCTATATGTTAATGGATTTATTAGGACTTCTGCATCTCTGTTATGTGACCCTTACATCTCCCTCATGACCTCAATGAAGAGCGCCCAGCAAGCGGGTTTGAGTTTTTACATCAATAAATAAGGGAATGAACAAACAAACACCAACTGTACATCAATCATAACATAAGCTGGACATTAATCATAACATACCTGTACATGTACATGCTGTATGTCAATCATAACAACCCTGTATGTCAATCATAACATAAACTTTACATTAATCATAAGTTAAAAAACCTGTGCTTCAATCATAATCATTAACATAAGCTGTTCATCAATCATTACAAACCTGTATGTCAACCTTAACATCTACAGAACATTAATCATAACAAATCTTTTCATCAATCATAACAAACTATACAAACATGTACATGTAGATTAAGAGTCCTTCATGATAAATCTCCTTGGCGATACCCAAGGCTCAGGTAAGGATTTCTTCTCATTTTAACCAGATCATCTCATCAGGTTTACATCAATCATAGCACACACGTGTACATAAATCATGAGTCATTCATGACAAAAGTCCTTAGCCGTCGTCAAGGCTTCTCATCTCAACAATCATGATGTACACTTGTACTACTCTCCAAGCAGAGGAGGGGTTCCGGCTGGTTTTTGACGTGTTTTAGGCGTTTTTGTCGGGCTTTCTACTTTGCCTTTCTTTGTCTCTTCAAACCGACACAAAAAAAAGACAAAGCAGAAAGCCCGACAAAAACGCCTAAAACATGTCAAAAACATACCGGAACCCCTCCTCTGCTTGGAGAGAACACTTGTACATACATGTAGATCGCGAGTACTGCTCAATGCTGAGGTGAGGTTTTAGTTTACATCCCCCATTTCCCCCAGATCATTGGTATCTCCTTTATCTGCACATGAATCATAACAGAACTCCTGGGGACAAGGCTGAAGTAATGACGTCACTTCCCTCCAACTACAGTACCTCATCACACAAGTCAAACAACTTGTCAGTACAGTGTACTACCTGAAACAGATGGAAATTCTTCTTTTTGTTTCCTGCAATAAAAGATTCATATTATGGAGCCTGCATATTTTTATCCTCTAAAGTTGCAAGTCATGTGCCCTTTTTTAGGCAATCTTGCAGGTTTCACGTGATTATTTACTTATTTAGAGCCCCGGATGAGGCTTTTACACCCCTCAATTGTTCCCAGATCACCATGTGACCATTACTACTATGTCTTATTACTTCAGCCTTGTACTCACCAGTTTTCTTTCATGGGCAATTAAGGAGATGCCAGTAGTATCTTCTCAGCTGCTCATGACATTAAACTGCCGTATACAAGGTTGAAGTAAGGGTGTCTCCTCCATTTATCCTAGTTACAACATCTCATCGCTTCACTCAGAGCTGCTGAGTACAAGGCTGTTATCCTAATTACTAGTACGGTGTCTCCTTGACTTTTAGGACTCTGAAGTAACCGTTTGGCTAATAATCTCTATTGTTCATGTGGTCAGACAGCAGGGATAAGGTTAATTGTCCATTAAGCAAAAGTAAAACTGCTGAGTACAAGGCCTAAGTCTTTTATCCTAATTACAGTATATCATTACCTCACAAGTCACATCAATCGGGGGAAATTGTGAAACAAAGGTCGGGCTCGGAATTCTGTTTTGTTTGTTTCCTGCTGTCAGTGATTCAAATTAGCAAGACTATGTTTTCATATGCTGCAAAGCTGGAAGTTGTCTAAATTTTTTTCATTACCCTTTTCCATAACCTCTTCTCAAATTCTCCTACAAATTGCACTTGGCAATAATTGGTCATTTCGAGTCCTTGGTGAGGTCAATTTTTGTAATCTCTCTGTTTTGCTTCCACCATTCTACCCAGATTATGAGTATCTCCTTAACTGTCTATGAAACCAAACTGCTGAGTACAAGGCTGAAGTCTCTAATTCCCTATCCTATCCTAATTACTAGTAAGTATCTCCTTAAACTTTAGCACACTGGAGTTAGCTGCGTTGCTACCAATTCTTTATTGATTGTGGTTAGGCAGCTGGGAGAAGGTTAATGTCCATGGAACAAAACTATGTAAAACTGCCGAGTACAAGGCTGAAGTCCCTTCCCTTTTAAAGGTTTTCTCTCAATTACAGCATCTCATTTCTTCACATCGATGGATTTTGCATCCTCCATTCTACCCAGAGACCAATGCTCTTTTTATCTTTACATCCGTCGGTCCATTGTTCCCAGATTACCAGTAGTACATGTATCTCCTTAAGGCAACACCAATTTAATTTCTTGGTTAACAGATTTTTATTTTCCCCCCAAAAAAAATTAAAACAAAAAAACAAAAACATGAAAACAGAAGGCTGGCCCAGCCTTCTGTTTTCATTAATTTTTTTTTCTAAGATTTTTTTTTTGGAAAATAAAAATCTGTTAACCAAGAAATTAAACAGCCTAAGCTGTCCGTGAAACCAAACGGCTGAGTACAAGGCTGAAGTCTCTTGTTATCCTAATGACAGAATCTCATCACTATACACAACTACTGAGTACCCGCCGGTGTCTCTCCCCGTTACCCTGATCACCCCTGATTGGTTCATTAACTGCCCGTAATCCGCACCGCTGTCCGAGCTGTAAACCAATTGTCCGGTCCGCTGGGTCCCATTACTCCCCTTGTTAGCCCTCAGGCAGGGATAACCAGGTTTGTGAGGGGTTCGCAGACACAGGGCTCGAAATTCATATTTGGGAACAGGTGCATAATCCATTGGTGCACAAATTTAGGTGCACAGAAAGAATTTTTAGCCTGGGTGCCATCCTATTTCTACCGGGGCTCCTACATTCGCTACCCTTTTTAGGGTAGTGAATGTAGGAGCCCCGGTAGAAATACATGTAGGATAGCACCCAGGCTAAGGATTTTGGGTGAAATAAAGTATTAACAAACCCTACTGCCTCTCTTAAGAACTTCAATCTGAAATTCTAGAGCTAACTTTAAAATTTTGATCAAGAACAGTCGTAAGACATCAAACAAAGTACATTGAAGGTTACATTGCTTTTCCTGATACTCAAATGTCAAGAATATTCTGTATACTAATGTACAATAGTACCTTTAGCCTATAGCCTACAAAAATATCTAGGTGCACTGGTGCACCCACAGTCAAAAATTAGGTGCACAGCTCCAATTTCTGGTGCACACAGGTGTACAGATGTACCCAGTATTTCCAGCCCTGTCCATGTTTGTGTACAGGTTTACAGAAAGCACGTGTCTCACGTACAGAATATGATGCAATTAATCCCCATGGCAACCCGTTTCAGGATTGACACCTCGTCTTTTAACACGGCCTTGAAACGTAGGCCTCGTTCACATCGTTATGCTAATTACCGCTGATCAGACCAAAGAGTCATCTGATAACGGCCGCGCCGAGAGACGGCGGCCGCAACTGCGGAATGATTGTCCCTGAATGACCCTGATGGAGCATCAGTTACTCTATGTGATTAGCCGTCCCTAGATGTAGGGTTGTTACTGTAATTCCAGTTACTTTTGCGTTGATTTTATTTGTGGTACGTAGGAGGCAAAAAGGAGGTTTTCTCTGTGTTTTAAATTCGCAGTCAAAACAATTCTGTTGTACAGTAAAATTACAAGTAAAATTCTTGGTCTCACAAATTTGCAGTAAGCGAAAATAAGACCACCGCAAACATTTCAAGACTTACAGTATCTCGCTGAAGGTCGCTGTGGTGCTAATTACGCCTGTCTGCAGGTGATTCTGTATTACAGCGACCTGCTCAGTAATTCCTGTTTTGTAGCGTCGGCGATTCCTGATTGTGACTGTCAAAGGCTGGACTAGTTCCAGGGACCACCTCATCGGGACACTGCACGGCTCAGGCCAGCTGAACTGCTCTTTTAATAAAAAACCAAGTCTGGTATAAGTGACAAAATATGTTCAAATATTAGCAATGAAAGGAATCAAATGGTAAAATGACAGTTTATTCATGGCATTTCTCGCCCAAGGGCTCAATGGAAACTGTTCTGCTCTCTGTCAGTCACTCTTGAGAGGAAATGTGAGGCATTGACAGGGATTGACAGCCTGAGAGCAGAATGTAATGTGGAATGAAAATCAATTGACAGAAACCTCTCGAACAATGCCGTATAGGAATGGAATGATGTAATGACGGTTCATTCATTGCATTTCGTGCCTGGGGCGCACTGCAAGTACATTGTACAGGGTGATATGAACTAAAGATGATGCACATGTATATACATGTACAGTATAGTAACTGCCTTGGGGCAGCTGGGAGCTGTGATTTCTCTGTATTGTGTTAGGAAAATGAAATCTACCAGCGGCCTCCAGCTGATTACACCCTGATGATGGCTTTGGCAGCAATCAAGTCTCTGAATGAAAGTTTATTGTATTTCTTGCCTGAGAGCTAAAGGAAAGTAAAGGGGGGGTCTTGATCCACACAAGAGGGTCTGAACTCTGTACAACTGTATGGGTCTGTTTTTAATGTGGATTATGACTGGAGGTGGTAAGCCAGGTTTGACTGTATGATAAGAAGACTTTTACCCAAACCCCAGTACAGGTACAGATGCACTGAGGTGTGCCAATTACTTGTTATGGCATAAAGTTGCAGAAAAGACTGCGTAAGATCCTAGTATGTTTATTTATTTATGTATTTGTTGATCTGTTTTCCTCAGGACACCTTCCGTCGAGACAACAACCTAGTCTCCATCAAGATCCTCCACGTCAACTACCACGCCCTCGGTTACCAGGTGAGTGCCACGCCCCTAGTTACCAACTCAGCTTCATCCTACATCCTCTCCAGGCATGGATCTATGTGGAAATGAGTTTCTGATTTCCAGAAAAGTTCTTTTTTCTCCTCGTAAAGCCTACTTAAGAAGAATAAGTGAAGTGTGTGTATCGACCTATGCTTGACGTACAGTCAATCCAAAAAGTGGTCAATGTAGCCAGGTGATCACAAGTACAGGTTTGACTGACCTGACGCTACAATTTTCATGTCTCCTGTACTGTAACGATGGGCGCATTTCAGTGTCAAGCTGTCAAGTCTGTTGACGAATGTGCCATTTGTTTGATCTATTGATTAATTGACTGACTGACTGATCGATGGATGATATTTTGTTTCATATATTGATTTATCACTTTATTGGTTGGTCAATGGATTCATTGGTAAATTTTCAATTGGTTGATTGATTGATTGATTAATCTATATATTCACAGGTACATTGATTGATTAATGGTTTATTTGATTGTTATATTGATTAATTGATATGCTGTTCAGGAGGCGGACTGTATCCGGAGGCTGAACCTGGCGGACCCCGAGGACATCTCCCGCTGTGTGCGACTGCTGGTCAGTAGACCGGCCTGTTAATCTCCAAGCAGATCTGCACGGTGCCCAAATCTTATATGCTGGCCAGAGAAGGTCCATTGAGCCAGAGAAGCTCCAGTCAGCCAGAGAAGCTCCAGTCAGCCAGAGAAGCTCCAGTCAGCCAGAGAAGGTCCAGTCAGCCAGAGAAGGTCCAGTCAGGCACCGTAGATTGGAGCTTATCTGGCTGACTGGAGCTTCTCTGGCCAGCATATACGATTTGGGCACCGTGTAGATCTGCTTGGAGATTAAGGCCTATATAGCTCTAGATCTCTGTGTCAGGCAACTACTTTTGTGTGAGAAACTTAAGAGTTGCATATATCGTGTTCGTGGGGGTGTCCCTGTGGTGTAGTGGTCTGCGCCTTTGCTACTCTGCCACATCTGGTTCAAATTACTTGGACCAGAAGGACTGGGGTTCTAGTCCCAGGTAGGGCACCTCTGGACAAGAGGCGCATTGAGTCATACCAAAGACTTTATAAAAAAATGGTACATACTTATGAAACAGTATGGAAGTTAAACACACTCCACTGCCAGTGGACTAGCCCCCTGCTGCAGTGATTGCACCACAGTGTGGCCCCAGGGCTATGAAACGGAGATGGGCACCGCCCTATACATCAATTATGGTGTGGGAGGATTTTAACTAATATCGTGTTCGTATGTGTTCAGTAGACAGGCTTACACATCCCCCTGTCAGGCACTAGTTTTGTGTGAGAACCTAAGGGTTGCCTATCTCAAGTCCGGATGAGTTCCGTATTGACAATTTTTGGCTCAGGTAAAGTTATCGGGGGAAGATGTTGCTTTTTAGTAATTTTACTTTGACCAACCATTGTGCAGCTTGGTTATCGTATCGAACCGAAAAAATAACTTCTTCAGCTGCAAACTTTACCTATGCCAAAGAAACTTCAGTACAGAACTCATTCGGACCTGATATATGCAGTGTGACAGCCTCCTTAGATGGTCTCAACTTTCGAGCTGACATAAGGGCTTTCAACGTTTTGGCATTTAGTCATTTCATTTAGTAGTTACATTTAAACTGCAGGAGAGACATCTAGCAGTTTGCTCTTGTGTTGCAAGTGTGATGATGGCAATGTGGCTTTGTTGCAGCCAGTTTGTTCGTTCAGACCCTTGTAGTGCCTAGTGGCACATAAGGCAGCCTGTTTCCCTGCTGTTTAAGTCGCAGGGTGTATTTTTACAGGGAGGAGTTGCCTGGTGTTGCAACCAGTAATAGGAGGAAAATATTTTATGGAAGCTTTCTGCTTGAATGTTTTCAGTTTTTGACAGTAACTCTGACAGATGTGAACACCTGGACTGTGTTCTTGAAATGATTTCCTGGTACCTGAATAAACAAAGCCATCATTGTTGTTCCTCAGAACTTCTTCACGTTTGACGAGCACTACTGCATGGTGTTTGAGCTGCTGAACCCCACCCCCCTGCACCACTACTTCAGGAAACTCCACACACCCGAGGAGGTAAGGTTTACCTGTTCTACACACCTGCCCTATACACCTGTCCTACACACCTGTACACCTGTCCTACACATCTGTGAGGCACATCTGTACATGCTACCCTGTACTCGAAGAAACTCCAGTACAGGGTGAAACACACCTGTCAATCACTCACCTGTAATATTAACCAGTGTTGATGATGTTCGTCCATCGTTGTCGATGAAGACCTCGACTTCACTTCAGTCGTCCTTTTGTTAGATCAGCTGTTACACACCTGTCAGCCCTATGTCACGGGCTGCCACAGCAAGATTGGAGAAATGTTGTTTTCTTATGCTTTAAACACTGTTCCTTATTGTTGCTCCAACAGAAACTTGCCATCATTAAGAAGGTTGCCATCCAGCTGCTGCAGGTGTTGGGGTTCTTACTCAGGTGAGTCAGGAACTGTCAACGGTCCTGGAGGTGGGATAAGGAAGAAAGGTTATACAGTTAACTAGTTACTGCATACTAAAGTGAAGATATTCCCTTATTTCGCGGATTCAGATAAAGAGGCTGAATCAGTACATTGCTTGCGGTATCAACCTGGTAATATGTCTTAAATGATTGTCTTAGCTAAAGACGTCTTAAGTGAAAATGGAGACAGATTGGTTGATGCTTGGTGCCATTCCCCCCTACAGAGGTAATGTGATCCACGCTGACCTCAAGCCTGAGAACGTGTTGGCTGTATCAGGTAAGATTTTTGTTGATTGAGCATTTGGGAAATTTGTTTGTTTAGCATAACCAGTACCCTGCCTTTTGGCATAAAACTCAAGATTTGTACAGTACATGTATGTACAAGGTGTGTAAGACTGGACTGTAAGGGTTGATCTACTCACACCAGCATGGACCCCTACTCTACAATATGTACATTTTGTACTGTAGGATCTTTCATCTGCTCAAGGTGTGACTGTCCTCAAAAACAGGACCTCTGCTACACACCCCATCCAAGAGAATGTCCCGGTCGTAAGCTAGGTAGTTATTTTTACTGAGCGAAATGGGCGTAAAGTGTCTTTCCCAAGGGTGCAACATTGGGGCCTGCCAGGGATTCAAACCTAGAACCTCTAGATTCTCAGTCAACAACCCTATCCACGAGACCACCTTGCCACTTCTAAGTTGTTGAGTCAATAAGGCTGGGAAAAAAAGTTATGAGAGCTTGTGACAGTTATGACGGTCCACAACAGGTACTTCATGTCACACACTTTGACATATTGTGTTGTGCTTCAGGTGACCTTGACAGTGTGAAGGTCATAGACTTTGGTAACGCAATCCACTCGGTGCCGGAGGAGATCTCGCTCTACTACGACGACTTCGAACTGCAGACGCTGCTCTACAGGGCCCCTGAGGTCAGCTCGCGTTTTTTGTTTATTTATTTGTGCTACGTTTCGTCTGTATCAACTGTTATGTTGCAGTGGCTTCACATGTTCGCAGTGGTTTTATTTTTGCGAATTCGCGACACCGGGAGTTTGTATTTCCAAATAAATTACTACCGTACTGCAGAATTGTTTCAACTGCTAACCTAGTGCATCCCAAAAACTACTTTCCCCTTCTACTTTACAAATTACACCCCGCAAAAATCAATTTACAATATCCCAGTGATACATGTATTATAATCCACAAGGTCGTGTTGCAGTTCTAAATGTGGCTGCTTGGTGGCGCAAATGTACAGTATGCTGTCCTCATGTACAGTATTTGCATTTGTTACACAATTACAGCCACTTCAAGCTTTCTTACCATGAACTTGACTCTCAGACTCAAAGATACTTGACTGGTGTCTTACTGGGTTTATGTTTATCAATTTGTTTATCAGTTGTTGTTTTTTCTGTTTGTTTGTCACAGGTGATGATGGGGCTGCCAAACTTTGCCCTGGAGATCGACATGTGGTCTCTGGGCTGTATCCTAGCTGAGGTCAGTAGTGTTACATTCACTGCACGACTATTAATTTCTCTATACAGCTTTGTGTAGCCTTAAGTCAATTTTCTTTCAAACGATTTCTTGAAAATGCTTGCAGAAGTACAATATACTAGACTGTGGCAGCCTGAAGCTAACATGACTGTGACTGTTTCAGCATTCCACAACTGTTATAATGATTGTACATTAATCCTGCAGCTGTTTATTCATTGTCTATTGTTTCTTTCTTTCTTTCTTTTCTCAGTTGTATATAGGAAAGCCACTTTTCTTTGGAATGAGCAAAAGAGAAATTCTAATAAAGGTTGGTAAACTCAATTTTTTTAAAGTCGAAAGTTCTTTTCTTTTGTCATGGTGCGTCTTTCCTGCGTGTTGCTCTGTTGTTTGATGTACACCGTGGAGAGTACTGACTCAGACTGATACTATGTCACTTTAGGAGAACAAAAAGGATACAAAACACAGAACAGCAACACAATTCAGAGTAAATGGTTTTGAAAATTTAATAACAGGTATTTTGTAAGTTCAGAGCACTGACTTGTCTCTGACTGAACTGTTGTGTTGATGAAAAATTAGACCTCCGGATAGTTCACACACAAATTATTCACTACAACAATCCTTGCAGCGATCCTATGTCTGAAACTTGTCTGCAAATTGACAGATTTGTGCTGTTAGTTTCTTTAGATGACGGGCATCCTGGGCCCTTACTATGGAATATCTCTATTAATGGACAATCTATTAATTTGATATCCATATATCACTTGTCCCCCAGATGACGGGCATCCTGGGCCCGTTCCCACTGCAGCCGTTTGAGGAGGGGAAGTTTTTCCCGGAGCTGCGAGAGTTCGTCAGCGTGCAGGGGCCCCTGCCGGAGCAGACAGGTGAGGAGCCTCCTTCTCTCCTCTTCTCATTCATTCATTTATTCAGTCATTCATTGCCGTCGCCAAGAAGGTTATGTTTTAGGTAGTGTTTGCTCGTGTGTCTGTCCGTGTTTGTGTGTGTGTGTCTGTATGCCTGTCAACATGACAACCTGAGAATGCCTAGATGGATTGTCTTGATATTTGCAACGTTGTTAAGTCTTGATGAGACCTCGAAATGATTAGATTTGGGGCCCCCTAGCATCTTGTTACGCTACTGCAGGGGTGCTTTTAACCTCATAAAGATGTCTGAAGTTTTTCTTCTTGTTCTCAGTGATTAACCGGCTGATGGGCGAGCTGGACAACATCAGAGACTTCCACTTCGCAAGCTTCCTGGCTGGGCTGCTCAAGTACGACCCCAGTAAGTACACTTCTCCATCTACAAAGTACAAAGCACACCTCTCTGCACACAAAGGAAGACCCCGGTATGTAGACACTCCTGAACATATGATTCAAACAATTTATAGTCCAGAAGCATGATTGCTGACAGATATTCATGTTGGTCCTTAAGAAGCTGACATGAAAAGTGTGATACTGGAAGTTGTTGTGTTGTTTGTGACACTGGAAGTTGAAGCTTGGCCAGTCCAAAGATTCAACATCTCCTCTGTAAGAAAATTGTGACACAGAAATTTGTTGTTCCTCCCCAGGGGACAGAATGACTGTGGCGCAGGCAGCCGTGCACCCCTTCCTGGCTCGGACCCTGGGGATGCGCTACCTCATGCCTGACGACCACCCCAGTAAGTACCTCATGTGTCCTGGCTCTGATGATTTTGTACTATTAGTAAAGTATAGTCTGTTCAGCAGAATGAGGGAGTAAGAGGTCAAGAATAGTATGAAGAATGTTGCACAAGTTGGAATGGCATCCTGTAATTGCTAGACCAGAGGTTGATCACAAAACTACATCTAATGCTGGTTACTTTTTTTGGATTGTTTGGAAAGACATGGGGAAATCACTGGAAAGTGTCATTGATTTGACATCAGTACATGCTGACAGACCATAAGTTCATAAAACACCAAATTCAGATTGACCAGTGTTAACCTGAGCTTGACATCAGTACATGCTGACATCCACACATGCTGACAGACCATACCTGAACTGTCTCCCCTGCAGTCGCCCGAACGTTCTACCCCGCGGTGGGCGTGAACCCGACCAGCTACCGGCAGCGCCCGCACGTCGACCCGGACCTCAGCAGGCAGAACCTCCGCAGCGAGGCCCTCCTCCGCAGGGGAACCGCCACCGTTCCCATGGCAACCAGTACGTCTCTACGGCAACCAGCGGGCAAGCACCGCCAGAGGTCACGGACGGGGTCGGGGGGAAGCTCGAGTTCTAGTCAGAACTCCACGCCGCGGCAGACGCGAATCCCGCAACCCTCACGCCAGCGGTCCAACAACAACAACAACCAGACAGCTGTGGACACAGGGGCAGTGCAATATAACAGGTATTTGCAATTAATATGCTGTACCATGTGGCATCATGTTGGTGTAATAGTTAGGGTGTTTGGCCTAGAACTTAGAGGTCCTGGTTCAAATTGTTACGTTGCGTCCTTAGGAAAGGTACTTAATACGACTTTCCTCACTGCAGTGTAATAATACTTCAAATGTGGATTTCATCTTTTTCTCTGTCCTACTGTTTTAGATGATTACTTGCTGATATTGTTCACTTTGCCAACTATATCATAAGTGGTTTTAATCATTGTACATTGGTTTTGATTGAGTGGCAACACTGTGATATCACCTAAAGTCATCTTGTTCCTTGTGCAACAGGAAAGTTCCGGCCCAGGAGGTGCAGGAGTTTCACCTGAGCTCAGCCGAGCCGCAGAATGTGCAGCACAACCACAACGTGCAGCCCTCCCAGCAGGCTGCCCCCTCCCAGCAATCCGCCCCCTCCCACAGTGTGCACAGGAGACATGGGGCCGTGGACGGACACCCGGGACAGACTCACAGCCACGGCGAGTCACACTCAGGCCAGACGCGGTCGCCCCGCAAGTCTCCAAACTCCTCGCATCGTCGTGGCGACCGGCGCCGGTACCAGACGCTGCCGCACAGAACCAGCAGCAGCCTGATTCCCCCTGCCGGCGAGGGTGGCGCGGTCCACCGCTCCAATTCCCTGTCGGAGGCGGACGTTATTGACCTGACGGAGGGACACAACGCTGGCCAGATGCAGCCTTCACAGTCAGTTTCATTTTTTGTTATAATTTCTTTATTGCTTTTAGAAAAATTAGTACACAAAAGAGACTGGAGACTACAAGAACTGATTACAAATGTAAACCACGGGTCCAAAGGCAAACTATAAAAATTACAATGAAAAATACATGAGAGGAAACAAAACTACAAGGTAATTGTAAGTCATATCTGTTACACGAAATAATAGAGGGACTATGACCAAATGGCAAATGAATACTGTAAATCACTTTGATATAGGGAAACTATAGCGGTTGGGGGAAAATGGAGTAGGTCACGGCACTTAATTTTAACGGTGGGAACTAACATGTTTCAAAGATTTGTGATCAAATATTTGCTATGATGAGGTTTAGCGGTTAACTAGTGACCATTAAATTAGCTAAAATTAAGTTACAGTTAGCAAATCAAGAATTACAGTATGACAGAATCAATATCAAACAAAGTAAATATGACAGAAATAATGACAATTGTTTTCTTGTCACAGCAGTCAGGCACAACCCTCCCGGCCGGTTCCTCACCATGACAGCCAGACACAGCCTTCCCGGCCGGTTTCCCGCGAGAGCCAGGCGCATCCGGTTTCCCGCGAGAGCCAGTCGGGGCCGGTTTCCCGCGAGAGCCAGTCGCGGCCGGTTTCCCGTGACAGCCAGTCGCGGCCGGTTTCCCGCGGGCGCCACAGCAGCACGTGCAGCACCAGCCCGCTCAGCCTGGATAGCAGCGACAGCGACGACGAGGTCCTGCTGATCAGCGAGGTCCCCACCCCCCTGGTGGAGAGACTCAAGCGTGCCTCGTCCGTCCCCGGGCCCCCAACCCCGCCGGCCCGCAGGAACGGCTTCAACCGGAAACTCCCGCCTCCTCCCGGCCTCCAACTACGCCCGGATGTTCACATGTCAGCTCCCGTGCTCAGCCCAACCAAGCAGGTTATTTGTTTATTTTGTTTATTGTTTTTTATTTAAAATCAATAACAAATACAAGACAAAACATGCAGTAGGGAGCCAGAAGCCTGTGTGGCTTTTCCTGGGCCTCCCCCCGAAACGTGATAGTATGAATAAGCTAGATTGTAAATAATCAAAATTAAACAGAATTAACAAAAGAAATAAGTTGAAATTATACTCCATAAATCCGCCAAAAATAATTACTCAACCATAAATCCTCTCAGGTCAAGAAGAGAGCGTCGCTGAAGTCCATCCGGAGGCAGAGTGCGGATCCAGATTCCCACATCGCGGATCCAGATTCCCACATCGCGCAGGCGGAGAACAGCGCGCCCGGGATCGCGCAGGAGTTCTCCAACATCAAGATCACGGCGCGCGGCCGCAGCCCCACCATCAAGGGCATCAAGAAGTCCAAGAGCCTGCCGGAGTTCGAGCACGTTATGATCAAGGCGGGGGAGTGTTCTCCGGAGCAGGGGGAGCGCTCTCCGGAGTGCGGCGGTTCCAGCAGGGTGCGGAGTCTGGAGGACATCTGTAGTGATGATCTTGTAAGAAAAAGTCTATTTGAATGTGTATTGATTTTGTTCTGCTGTAGATGGTTTGAAGGACAATGATGCTGACCATATTTGATTAGCAGCGATGTACTATAATTCACTTTATCTTCACGGTAGCAAAATCTCAAGGTGTAAGGAAAATGGACATTTTCACTGAACTTAAATTCACGGTGGCGCCAAGTAAATTTTACAGAACAGCTGTGTGGAGGAATCATAAAAAATTACAACAGGTTTTTCACTGTTATGATAAGTTCACGGTACAGAGGTGACCCTGAAAACAGTATTTTAATCAAATAAACCATCCATTCCTTCCTCCAGGTGGAGGGGGAGCCGGCGGGGAAACCGGCGCGGCTACGGAAACGATCGCTGACCTTCATGTCGTCGGTCAGCTCGCTGTGGAACACGTTCAAGCCGTCCGTGTCGGCGCTGCTGGGCGGGCAGGGTCGCGACCCCGCAGGGGGGTACCACCGCCGCAGGACGAACAGCGGGAAGCACGTCCACGTGACTCCCGGGGGCGCCGCCACGGACATCAGCCGCGCGCTGAGCCCCAGTACAGACAGGTCATCGCCCAGGCAACCGGCGGATGTCAGCCAATCGCTGCGGCTGTCTGCGCCGGCCTGCCTGGAGGCGGGGACGCCCCGGGATGCTGAGATGGAGGTCAGCGGAGGGAAGAGGAGGAACAACATGTCCCCCACCGACATGACGCTCTCCCCGCCCAAGCAGCTCACAGCCTCACCCACACAGGTAGGGAGTTTCTGCAGTTATGAATAGCTGGCTAGTTCTAATCAGCATGATGTTCTAATGAGCATGATGTTCTGTAGTTCTAATCAGCATGATGTTCTGTAGTTATCATCAGCATGATGTTCTGTAGTTATCATCAGCATGATGTTCTGTAGTTCTAAACAGCATGATGTTCTGTAGTTCTAATCAGCATGATGTTCTGTAGTTATCATCAGCATGATGTTCTGTAGTTATCATCAGCATGATGTTCTGTAGTTCTAAGCAGCATGATGTTCTGTAGTTCTAATCAGCATGATGTTCTGTAGTTATCATCAGCATGATGTTCTGTAGTTCTAATGAGCATGATGTTCTGTAGTTCTAATCAGCATGATGTTCTGTAGTTCTAATCAGCATGATGCTCTGTAGTTCTAATCAGCATGATGTTCTGTAGTTCTAATCAGCATGATGTTCTGTAGTTCTCATCAGCATGATGCTCTGTAGTTCTAATCAGCATGATGTTCTGTAGTTCTAATCAGCATGATGTTCTGTAGTTCTAATCAGCATGATGTTCTGTAGCTCTAATCAGCATGATGTTCTGTAGTTCTAATCAGCATGATGTTCTGTAGTTCTCATCAGCATGATGTTCTGTAGTTCTCATCAGCTTTGTGTTCTGTAGTGCTAATCAGCATGATGTTCTGTAGTTCTAATCAGCATGATGTTCTGTAGCTCTAATCAGCATGATGTTCTGTAGCTCTAATCAGCATGATGTTCTGTAGTTCTAATCAGCATGATGTTCTGTAGTTCTAATCAGCATGATGTTCTGTAGTTCTAATCAGCATGATGTTCTGTAGTTCTAATCAGCATGATGTTCTGTAGTTCCAATCAGCATGATGTTCTGTAGTTCTAATCAGCATGATGTTCTGTAGTTCTAATCAGCATGATGTTCTGTAGTTCTAATCAGCATGATGTTCTGTAGTTCTAATCAGCATGATGTTCTGTAGTTCTAATCAGCATGATGTTCTGTAGTTCTAATCAGCATGATGTTCTGTAGTTCTAATCAGCATGATGTTCTGTAGTTCTAATCAGCATGATGTTCTGTAGTTCTAATCAGCATGATGTTCTGTAGTTCTAATCAGCATGATGTTCTGTAGTTATCATCAGCATGATGTTCTGCAGTTATCATCGAGTCACCTTATGGGTGTGATTATAATGTACATGCTGTGTTTTTATGAATGGTATCCAGGAAGAGTAGAATAGATTTATTCTATCATGAAAAGGCTAAACTTTACAAAACCAACACTGAAATGATTAGGACTGACCCAAAGTTTCAACTGACTCCGTTAAGTTTACTCTTTTTATAATTTCACTCACCAAGTTGAACACGGAATGAACTTCCATGCTTAGCTTTCCTCTAGTCTAATTGATACCTAACCAAAAATCGCAGGACGGTGGCGCCAGGATGTACCGGAACCAGCAGCTACGGACTTCGAAGAAGCGACGTGAGGAAGCGGCACACGCGGCACACACGGAACGGGCGGCGCAGGCGGCGCACGGCGATCAGGCGTCACGGACGGGGCAGGCGGTGCACAGCGAGCAGGAGAAGCAGAACGTGCGAAAGATCGCCCAGGAGCTGATCCTGTTCATGCAGAACCACCAGGCTACGGGCACACCCCCCTCCCCGGGGAGGAGATCTGCACCCCCAGGGGGGCAGGGGTTCCTGCCTGGGGGGCAGGGGTTACCCCCTGGGGGGCAGGGATTTCCCCCAGGGGGGCAGGGATATCCTGTGTGTGCAGGACATGGGGGCCAGCTGACCAGGCAGGCCCTACCCAGGACCAGAGCAGCCAGTGTGGAGGGCACAGACAGACACAGACAGGTAACCCTAGCAGCTGTGCTGGGAACTGCAGGCTTGTACCCTAGCAGCTGTGCTGGGAACTGCAGGCTTGTACCCTAGCAGCTGTGCTGGGAACTGCAGGCTTGTACCCTAGCAGCTGTGCTGGGAACTGCAGGCTTGTACCCTAGCAGCTGTGCTGGGAACTGCAGGCTTGTACCCTAGCAGCTGTGCTGGGAACTGCAGGCTTGTACCCTAGCAGCTGTGCTGGGAACTGCAGGCTTGTACCTAGCAGCTGTGCTGGGAACTGCAGGCTTGTACCCTAGCAGCTGTGCTGGGAACTGCAGGCTTGTACCCTAGCAGCTGTGCTGGGAACTGCAGGCTTGTCAATCCTAGAATAATGAGTTGGGTAATCATAAGGGGTGAACTGCAATGCCGTCATGTCTCGAAATTAATATTTGGAAATAATGTAGGTGCACAAAGTTATTTTATATTCTATCATATTCTATTCTATTTATGATTGTGTTGATATTGTTTAGTAACGTAAAGTTTATGTTAAGTTTATTTTTGTACTCTTTATCGGTGACTCCTGCCCCTCCACTTCACTTCGACCTTGTTGAAAAGCGGCCATGTGGCCGAACAAGCACTTCGAGGGAAAATAAAGGCTTTGACTTGACTTGACTTGATCATTTCCTAATGTCTCAATGTAGACGTCTAACTACTTTCTACGACCTTTAACCCTCTCCCTGCTTCTCAATCCTTAACCGGTGCCAAACGGCTGCCTTAGCAGACTGAAGGTTAATATCAGCTGTGTTTTCTGCTGTTCCCAGAACGGGAGTCTGCATGAGCGGGACCCCCACCGCAGGGGGAGGAGCGTGTCTCACGAGTACCAGGCAGAGGAGGGCTACTACGACTACAGTGTGGACGTGAGGACAGGGGATTCGTTTATTTCACATATACATGTACACATGTCAGGGCTCGAAATAGTGGGTGCATGTGCACCTGTGTGCACCCAAAATTGGAGCTGTGCACCTAATTTTTGACTGTGGTTGCACCAGTGCACCTAGATATTTTTGTACTCTATAGGGTAACGGTTCTCTTATACACTAGCATACAGAATACTTCTTGAAATGTATCAGAAAAAGCAATATAACCTTTTGTTGTACTTTATTTGATGCATTGCTTGGTTGAGATTTGAAACCTGGATAGAATTACAGATTGAAGTTCTTAAGAGAGGCAGTAGCGTCAAACTTTTTATTTGCTGACATTCAACTTTATTTTATGTGGTGCACCTAATTTTTTTGGTTGGGTGCACCAGTGCACCTATTTCCAAAAATGAATTTCAAGCCCTGCATGTAACGGGCATTGGACAAGAAGCACAGAGTGCTTATATGAATGCTTTGCTCATAAAATCACAATAGCAACAGATTTGAATTTATAATTACAAAGGTGACATACAAGTCCAGTTGAAAAAAAAGTAACAAAACAAACAAGGAATTTGTAATCGTGTCTTTAACTGTTTCTTGAACAGACCGTTAGTCGGCACAGATCATTTGGCTTCTTTGTCTTTTAGAGTAATTCTTGTCAAATAATAAATTGGTCCTGTACCTTGTTTAGAGTGATAAGTTCTATTGATAGTTTGTAGTTGTTTACAGTGAGGTTGGAAGAGCTGGTTTGGCGCTTTTATGTCTTGTCAATAAATCGCTTTGCTCACAAACCTGTACCTGCTGCACATGGCACATCACTGCTGACACAGGGCACAAACTAAACTCTTACTTTCCACGCACGAAATTTGGAAATATTGTAATATTTGGTATTGTAACAAGCACAACCCACACCGGCCACTCATGTTGCACACAACCCACTGTGGTCCCTTGTAGTACTATAGATAGAAAACATCACAACTTTGCACAGAACAGCATAGACAGAAAACCCATTGCACAGAACAGGACAGATAGACAGAAAACCCATTGCACAGAACAGGATAGATAGAAAACACTATTGCACAGAACAGCATAGACAGAAAACCCATTGCACAGAACAGAACAGGATAGATAGAAAACAGCACAACATTGCACAGAACAGGATAGATAGAAAACAGCACACCATTGCACAGAACAGGATAGATAGAAAACAGCACCCCATTGCACAGAACAGGATAGATAGAAAACAGCACCCCATTGCACAGAACAGGATAGATAGAAAACAGCACACCATTGCACAGAACAGGATACATGAAGATGAAAAAACCCATTGCACAGACAGAGCTGAACCAGGCCTTTCCTCCCTGCAGGCTGGTGGGGAAGGGGAGCCGGGTGTAGATAAGCCCAGGTAGAGGTTTCACCTGTTCCAACACGATGGTGGAGGGAACTTACTACTAACATTACCAGGGCTGCGCAGTAAAGGTTTCACATGAACCACTGCAGGTTGTTGTAGGAGGCTGAGATTCATAAATTCACATATTTCCAGTTCTGAACTTAGGACAGTAACAGTGTCACTTCTACACGTGACAGCGGAGTCATCAGGATTCTGAAGACTTTTTGTCTTCATTTAAACTTTTGGAATGCTGATTTTCCAGCAACTAAGAGGCATGGCACAGTTATAAGCTTTTTGATACCTGATAACTGTGCCATGTTTCATTCCTTTTGGTCTATGGAAAATTAGTCTTAAAATCCTGTGAAACACTCAAGAGTTAAGATATTAAAATAGCTACTAGTATGTGACCATTAAAGACCTGTTATCAAACAATGTACATGCTAAGTTTTCAGCCTTCTACAATAGCCTTTAGTCTTTACTGAGCCACCCTGGTAACATGCATCATCCACGGTGTTCACTCACTAAACATACAGGAGTCAGCAGTTCAACACTGCGATGGACTGTGCTAACAACTTCACAAGGTGGTTTGTTTACAGGCAACATTACATTGTAAAGAAGCCCTATACTATAGCAAAACAGGCCATCAATTTTAGATAAAGGCTATGAATTGCTTAATTTTTCTTGCCCCCCGTTTCTGGAGGGAGAAGATGTTGGATGTATAACAATTATTATAACCACCCGTTTTCCTCTGTGCCCCGACAGGAAGTGATCCTGCTGTAGCCCGCCCCGGTCTGCGCCACATCTCAGGGAGCCGCGGAGCCTGCAGGGGCTTCTGGGTACTTCTCCAGCCCGGGGCAGTCTGCACGCTCTCCAGCCCAGGGCAGTCTGCAGGGGGACAGGGAGGCTTCTCACTGATATGCAAATTAGATATTCAACAGGCTGGAGGTTTTTAATGTCGGTGTTAACCCAGCAATGTACTGCACAAGGTGGCCTCTAAAAAAAGGAGGTCGAGAGCAATTTAACCCTTAGCATGCTACAAGCCACCCTACTCCTACAGATTGCTACAGGTAGCTCAGCATGCCACAGGTTAGCTATGCCCCCCTCCCCCTTCCATTGACATAAGCAATACTGATGGGGAGCATGGATGCACCCTTGGCAAGGAGGTTGAAAGGCCAGTATTTTGTAATTGCTCCATGCTCCCATTGCAGTGAGGCCATCACGAGACCTCTTCTGAGAACTGTGCAAGGAAACGCAAATGACACGGACAATGCAATGCAACAAGTTACACAAGGATAGATTTTGGTAACAGTCAGAGTCATTACAGACCTCATCCTCAGTCTTTCATCAGCGACTGAAGACTAGTTACTGACTAAAGATAGCAGATGCTGTCTGAAATGTCTGACCGTTTCCAAAATCCATCCAGTTGCTATTACCTTGTGTAACTTATTACTTAGATGTATAGCCTTCATGGACCAATGCAACAAGACTAGTGTATAGAACAGATTCCCAACAAGTGCCTTCCTCTGAGTCTATAACCCCTACTATAGAACATGGCAAGCAAGAAATGCCTTTCCGGGAGTAAATGACCATGACTCTTGCCTTAGATGATGTTAAGTGCCTAGGATAAAGAAGTACACAGTCTTAGCTACCCTGTACAGTACTCTGAGACTTGATACAATAGGAAAAGGACATGTATATGATGACGATTCTCACACCAGTGCCTTCAGACTAACTATGCAATAACTAGCACAGGCTAGTCAACTACTACTATAGCACAGGCTAGATAACTAGCACATGCTAGAAAACTAGCACATGTCAGATAACTATAGCACAGTCTAGCCTGTTTAATGCAACAAGTGCCTACGTTGTATATAATGATGCAGAAAAGAGCTGCAGAGAAAGATTCCCGGAAGTCTACATGACCCAGTGTGTTACACGATACACAGTATAGCAATGATAGCAAATTCAGAACACACAATTCATGGGCCAAAATTGACTTTAGTAATCTTACAAGTCTTCCAATTGAACACCTGAGATGCAGGTGTGACAGTTAAAGGGACAAAGAGGTACAGGTACAATAGCAGATACCTGGAAAGTAACATGACATATTTTTTTTAAATATTTGTGCAGTTCTGCCCTTAACTTGGCCATGACCAGCTGTGTTTTGTACATGAATGCTAGTCTCCAAGCAGAGGTTGGGGGAAGCTAAATTGTTGTTTTTCCAGCTGCCCTTTTCTGTATCTAACTGCCTCCCAGCTAGGCAAACATAACGATTTGGCAACCCCCAACATCTGCTTGACATAAATGCAGGGATTCTGAAATGCCAGTGAAGTTAGCCCTGAACTGTGCAGTCTTGAACCATGTGGGACTTTGTTTTGACCCGTGCCCTATGAACCATGTGGGAATTTATGTTTTGACCCTTGCCCTATGACCCTTGCCCTATGACCTTAAGTGAGAGACAAGGCTGCCATGACAGGAGTGTAAGTATTACAGTATCGGTGCAGGGACCAGCAGCCTTGCTACCATAAATCTTCCAACTTTTGCTGTGGTTTTATTTTCGCTGTGACCTCTCTACTGCAAATTCACCACACTGCAAATTTGTCTCCCTTGTATGACTAGTCTACTGTACTACTGTTTCAACCACGTATTCAAAACACTGCGAAAACCTCCTATTCCCTCCTATCGTGAAATAAAACCACTGCAAAAGTAACTGAATTTACGGTATATGGAAATAACGTTGACGCTTAAAGCTGCAGTAAGGTAGATATTTATGGAGGAGTTGGTTTTGTACATAATTGTATTTATGATGGAGAATAGCTCTGTGGATAAAACAGGTGAAAAGGGAATTTATTAATGGTGACATGTCCATAGCGTTTTTGTACTTTGTTGGGCATGGTTGTTTTGTTACCATGTGTTACCTACATGTACTTTTACAGACGGCTTGCAAAGATACGAGACACATGTTTTATATTTTTAAGTGTGAAATGAGCAAAAGGATACAAATACTAACAATGAATCTGAGTGAACTGCTGATATTGTAGTCTCAGATGTGGGCGATTGTAGCGAGCAATTCTAAAACTACATATTAAATTGATAAATTGCAGAAACATTTGCCCATTATATCTTTTGACAAGCAAGGCTGGGCAATGATAACTACCTGTCAGGAATTCTTGCTATTCATAGCAACACATTGTTACGTCCGTCTGTAATCTTATTTATTCGATTGCAGGGATGTAACTTTCTCAGAAAAACTGTAAAGGGTGGAGGACTACTTCAAATATCACTCGCCAATTGGATGCAAAATGTTGTTGCTTTATTGAAGTCTTTTGACAATTTAGACAAACATTTTTTCATGTCCATAGTTGAATGTATTACATGGTATTACCTGTTGTTTTGCTTTTTAACAACATTTTCTGAGAGTCTTTAAACTCAGGTGTTTGTCTCGTCATGTCCCGGTGGGTAGAATTCAAGGATAACGTTTGTATCAGAGTCTTGGGACACATTTTGTATCTAGGAATGTTGGGATTATAATGAATTTTTGTAACGACTTTTTAAGAATTTGTAAATGTAATGCAGAATTCAGCAACTTTACACCTAGAAATACCTTTGCTGTTTGTTGCCGCAGCGTAGGTTATTTTTGTACAAAATTGTCTTGGCAATACTGGAGGATGATAATTATTAGGATAATTATATTTATAACATTGGTTTAGAAAGGAGAAATGATAATAAAAGGTGCTGGGAAGATTATACTTTCTGTTCTGTGTGTGTCTAACTGTGTCATGTTAATTGATAAGATTAATTGATTATATTATACTTGCTGTTCTGTGTGTGTGGCATGGGACACAAGTTAATCTAAAAAAAGTGTATTTCGTCATCCCTAAATACGGTCGCCCTGTAGTGTTAGTAGTTGTCGGTTTTACACAAGAGGAGCGTGTGAGAGTGTAAGAAAGTATTGGTTGTAAGGAATGTATGGATAGTTAAAGGTTTTAAAATGACTTTGCCCCCCACTCAAAACAAAAACAATTCTTGGAACTTGAAACCAGCTAGTTCCAGGTCTAATCTAGTTGATAACTTTAAAAGTTTCCAAACTTTTTGCACTGTTGCTAGTAACCGTTGTGTTACATTTCCTTCAGTTCTTGTAACGTTTCATCTATTTATTTATACATGGAAAAGGTAACAAGCTAAATTTATAAGCATTAATTCGTGTGACCTGAGCAGTATTTTACACTATACGTAATATAAAGTGGCAGTAAGACGTCAGCTGTTATCGCGAGAGCATGCTGGGAAGGGGAAACCCGGAAGTCCTGTTCCCTATGACGTCACGGTGTTTCCCTACCAAAACAAGCCCAGACTTGCCCGGCTTGTCGGCGCGGGGAAACACTGGTGTCCAGCTGATAAAACCTGACATTCCTGCCGATTCCCTACTCTACCTAGTCTCTACCAGACTAACTACGCTAGCTATAGGGAGAATATTTGCCAGGGAAGTTTGGGCACCAGAGAGAGGGTTTTATTTGGAGGCGCGGGTACCCGGGTGAAATATTTGACCGTCACCGTGGACTGACTCTCAACAAGCAACATCTCTCCTGGCCAATTCTTCCTTTTTTTGCCGAATTCTACGATCCGTCCTTCGTAGAAAGGCCCCTGGAGGCTGCCCTACAGATTCCAGCCATGGATCCGATCCGCTCGTTCGTGTTCCTGGACCTGGAGGCGACGTCGTGCGAGGCGTCTGCCCGGCCGAAGATCACAGAGCTGAGTCTGGCGGCCCTGCACCGCTCCGCCCTCCTCAACCCGGACCGCCGCCTGCCCAGGGTCATGGACAAGGTGTGGTTGTGCCCTTGTACTTGTTTAAATGTCTGTTTTCTGCTAGATGTGGTCACAGTGTTCTGAAGTCTGGATGCCAGAGCAGCCAGACCCTCGATCGCTATTGTTCATGTCAAGGAGGTTATATCTATATAACCTCCTTGTTCATGTACTGTATTTACGTTTCTCTGGGTCTAACTCGGGGAATGTTGGCCCAGGAGCCAAGGAGTTAGCATGTTTAGGCCCTGGAAACAGTCTGGCATCTAGGCTAAAGGATCCTAAAGGTTTTGTCTTTGCTTGGTGATTACCTCAATTGTGCTCTTCCTTAGGCCGGCTCTGTGCATGTGTGCTGTGAAAATTAGATTAGATATAGTTTGCGAACCTTTTTCGTCTGCTGTTTCTAAAAAAACAAACTTACTAGTAGCAGGAGAGCCTTGTATATCATCATGTTTTTCTGGTCACTCTTGTAAAGTCCTTGCTCATATCTTCTCTCATTTCTTCTCAGTAGTGTTACTAAATCCATGGTTCCTTCCCCTCCAGCTCCTACTAGCCGTGTACCCCAACAAGCCCATCCCCGGCCCGGTCTGCGAGCTCACCGGCCTCACCAACGAGAACCTGTCGGAGAGCGAGAAGCCCGCGCTGGACACGCACCTGGCGGCGGCGGTGTGCGCGTTCCTGCACCGCCAGCCCCCGCCCGTCGCCCTGGTGGCGCACAACGGGCTCAGGTTCGACTTCCCGCTGCTGAAGACCGAGCTGCTGAAGCTGAACGCGAGGCTGCCCGAGGGGCTGCGCTTCTGCGACTCTCTCCTCGCCTTCAGGGAGACCGAGGACGGGAACGGTTATAGTCTCCAAGCAGATGTAGAGAGGCAAAACTGTCACGTTTCTCCAGCTCCCGGGGAGGGTACTGCCTTGGCCCATGACAGCTGCCTTGGCCAACATAACGATTTTACCCCAGGTTCATCTACTAGTAAATTAAGGAACGTAACAACTGTGCCCTCTGGCTGGGACAGGGGGACAGACAGGGCCGGTAGGGTTGGGGATGTGCCCTCTGGCTGGGACAGAGGGATAGACAGTGCCGGTAGGGTTGGGGATGTGCCCTCTGGCTGGGACAGGGGGACAGACAGGGCCGGTATGGTTGGGGATGTGCCCTCTGGCTGGGACAGGGGGACAGACAGGGCCGGTAGGGCTGGGGATGTGCCCTCTGGCTGGGACAGGGGGACAGACAGAGCCGGTAGGGTCAGGGATGTGCCCTCTGGCTGGGACAGGGGGACAGACACAGCCGGTAGGGTTGGGGATGTGCCCTCTGGGTGGGACAGGGGGACAGACAGGGCTGGTAGGGTTGGGGATGTGCCCTCTGGCTGGGACAGGGGGACAGACACAGCCGGTAGGGTTGGGGATGTGCCCTCTGGGTGGGACAGGGGGACAGACAGAGCCGGTAGGGTTGGGGATGTGCCCTCCAAGCGCGCGTCCCTCAGCCTGGAGAGCCTGTACCTCCGGTACGTGAGCCGGGCCCCCAGGAGCGCGCACACAGCGGAGGACGACGTGCTCACCCTGCTACGGGTGGTGAGGGCGCGGGCTGACACGCTGGTGCCGTGGATGGACGGGAACGGGCTGGCCTGGGGCGACATACAGCAGATGTACGCGCCCAGCCCCGTGAAGCCGGCAGAGAGAATCAGCAACGGGGACAGGACGGGAAGTCCCGCTCGACTGTGCCTCACGTACGAGGACTGAACATCAGACATTTTAGTAGCCTAGTTTATGTGCGGTATTAGCCTCTACCAGGCTCCACAGGTTCTTGGAAAGAGTTGAAATAGGCCAAATAGACAGATAACATGCCAGAGGAGTTATCCGACCGTAGAGCACAGTTTGCTACCTAGGTCTGTGGAGCCTGGTAGAGGCTAGTGCAGTGTCATTGCTGTGGTACATGGAAGGCTCCATGAGTCTGGCTTTACCTGATGGGATATTAGTTCTACGAAGGAGGCTCACAGGAAACCAAGTGCAATTAGAACAAAGGATTTTTAACCTCCTTGTTAGAACTGATGCCTTAAGAAAAAAAAGCACATTATAAGCCCCGAAAAAGCCAGACTCGTAGAGCCTGCTAGTAGGCTAGAGTTGAGTGTAGAACAAATCTTGTAAAGTCACTGGTGATTTGAAACTAAAGTTGTTGCTGAACATGTATTTTCTACACGTCAATTGGTCCAGTCGAAACTAGGTTGTCTTTTACCATCAATTTCAAATTGCCAGTGTATGTATGTACATGCCTTTCATGAATTAACTGGTATTTTATGAAATGTGTACACAATTGTACCTTTACATCTGTTGCCATGGTAACACATTCCCAGGATGAAATGATTTTAGCATAATTAAGTCCCTCAGAAAAAATGCTGCAACTAGAAGTAACTACAAGAGACAGTGAATGTCCAAATGTAGATAACAATTTTAAAAGAATGTATTTTGGACATGAACTAGCAAATGTGTAGATGTAGTGGTGAAAATCATGGTTATAAAGTGAAGAAATGATTCCTGCTGTTTCAAAAATAAACTTATGACCAAAATTATGCAGTATGGAAAAAATACTCTATAAAAATTTTTTAGTGAGATGCCATAATACTGGAATGCAACGTACATAATTAACTGTTAGAGTAATGTGAGGTTTCTATAGCCTGGAATCCAAACCTATCATAGCTCCGGAGTCTCTCTCCGCAAATATTTGCGGAGAGAGACTCCGGAGCTATAATAGGTTTGGATTCCAGGCTAAGGGTTCTTCACTAGGACACGGTGATCAGTGGAAACAATAAACTAATAACATAGACTTAAAACCAATACTAGCATTTACTAAGCCAGTAGTGCTGTATGGAGTCTATTAAAAAATGTACAGAATTCTAATAAAATACTTCGATAAAACTGACATGTGACAACGTCTGCTCTCTCTCTCTGGTTCTTACGGTCCGTACAGTTCAAACACACCCCTGGCCTCCCCAAGCCATCAAATGGTACGGTCCGTACAGTTTAAACACACCCCTGGCCTCCCCAAGCCATCAAATGGTACGGTCCGTACAGTTCAAACACACCGCTGGCCTCCCCAAGCCATCAAATGCTTAAATACAACCAACAGCATAACATGAAGTCACTGTAAATTTACAGTAGTGTCCAAATGGGCAACAGTCAAAGCCTGGAAGGTTGAAACAAACAAACAAACAACTTGCTCACACCGGTGGGTTTGGACTCCAGGTCGATAAATTATAATTTGGGGAGGGGGCATGGTGAAAGTTTCCTGATGACAGAGAGTAATATAAGTCCCTGGACCTGCCAGCCGAAATGAGAGTCTCAGTTGCAGCGGCCTTTCAAAGAAAATTTTATGTATAGCTTCTGTTCACATGTATTCTAGCCTGTCTATGTTGAGTCTTTGTGTTCAGCCTGTGTTAAGTCAAGTCCATGTTCAGTGTCTGTGTTCAGTCTCTGCTCCTGTTAAGTCCCTTTTCTTCTTGGTCTGCGGCCCGGCTCTGTCCTGTTGTTTCCTCTTCCCCGACGTCTGCCTGTCCTGAGACCCTGGAAGACACACAAAAACATAACTGTACTGCCTACTTTGGGACCTACATGATCATTGATGACATACATGTATCATATAAAAGTAAATTAGATATACTGTTTTCGCTTGTTTGTTTGCTTGAACCTTTGTTTATTCATGAGGAGCTCAAGTCAGCCTGAAGGCTGCTTCTCATTGACGTCTTGAGGGAAGAGGTAAGGGTCAGACGAAACATAACGGAGATACAAGTTACATCATTTAAGTCCTAATAATCAACATATATCATTACATTTATACACAAAACTTTTAGCGAAAGCTGGTACCGTACCTGCTGACTGCTTGGATGGCTCCCAGAGGGCACTCTTCACTATTCTCTTAGCGGCAGCCTTGTCCACTTTAGCAGCTGGAAATTCAAATAGAAAAATCACATGTAGAAACAAGTATGTCAAGTTCTATCATTTACGACAAGGATGTAAAACATTTTCACATAAATCATGCAAACTGGATCAAACAAGACAAGGTGCACTCTACTGTAGATGTAATTGTGACCATACCCACCTTTCCTCTTATCTTCTATCTCCTTGACTCGGTTCATGTAGCTGCGTATTCTGTCCTGCAGGGTGAGGAGGTGACAGCAGAAGAGAATGTTTAAAAAATAATCAGCTTTAGCTCAGAGTCTGTGGACCCCTTGAACTAACCCGGGATCCAGACCTATTCTAGCTGCCGAGTTTCTTTCATCATATTTACGGAGAGGATGAAAGAGACTCGCAGCTATTATAGGTTTGGATATCAGGTTAGTTTTAAGCTCCCAGGACTGGGTCTCCTAGAAACTCTTTCATCCATAACTATGTATCATGAGGGGATGTTATAATTTGTGTAGAACTTCATACAGTAGATTTTACTGACCAGTAAAAATCAGTGTATCTGCTCATTGTTTCATTACATCATGCCATTACTATTGGTGGATGTATTAGATATTTTTACTAATCACCTGGAGAGACTTCTATTATGATTATCTATTGTAGTCATTATCAGTGCAATGCTGTTAAATTCTGTGTATAATCTCCACAGTATAAAGAGATAGCTGACAGTTTGATTGAAAGGTGTCCTACTTACGAGCTCGTTCTTGATTGGATGGTCCTTGGGGTCGATCCCTTGTGTGGTCAGGTAAACTGAGAGGGAAAAGTGAAAATGTGCTGAAAACTTAACAAAGTGTTATGGGTACAAACAACATTACAGACACTAAGCAACAACTTCATAAAGTTTTCCAGCACACTTCATAGTACATGCTGATGGACATAAGTTTACAACCAACATCATGAATGAAAATTGACTAACAATGAAGATTTTAATGTTATGAACTTATAAAATACAAATGTTTGTAATGATCTCTTTTTTTAAGATTGCAAATTGCACATTAGACGATGGTGATCTTGAGAGGTAAGATTGTATTTTATAAGTTCATAACATTAAAATCTTCATTGTTAGTCAATTTAGATGTGGTACAGTACTAAGGTTAGACCCTGTTCATATCATACCAGGATTTGCAAATCAGGATCAATCCTGTGCATCCAGATTGACAAATCCTGGTATGACAGGGGACTTGAGAAACTTACTCCAGAAGAGAGAGTTGATGGCGTAGACGGCCGTCAGGTGAAGCTTGGCCTGGTCCAGAGACTCCAGCTGGAGGATGGGGTAAAAATGCAAGGTTGCATTACTTCGTAAAATCACTCACATTTTACATGTATTCAGTTTGGGTCAAAAACCTCATACAAACCCACCAACAACGACTGTTTGATCAGCGCATTGATACACAATTAACGTAATAATCTAATGCAGATCTGACAGACAGTGCATTGATACATTGTACTAGTTATTGATACACAGTTTATGTAATTCATACTAATCATCTAATGCAGGTCTGACAGGCAGGCTAATGCCATGTTGGATAGCAGAGGCATCCCAAACATCTGTAATGTTATTGAAATGCACAGGGCGAGTAGTACAGCCCCCTGAGCACACAAACCCAACACACTTACTACAAGGCTGAAAGGTCCAGTTGAGCCACACTGTTACATTCCCTGTAGCTGGTCCCATCCCCAACACTCAGCTGTTAATTAATGTTACATAAGTTTTCCATACTAAGTTTTCCAACACAAGATTCATGTTTTGCTTTTGCACTTGGCAGGGCATATTTTTCAAGCAGATGTTGGGTGAGGCTAAATGTTTACGTTTTCTTTGCTGCCCATATTTGTCCAAACACCTCTCTTTTTGACACAAAAACTAGCAGCTTTGATTTTGCCTCCTAACATCTGCTTGGAGATACAGGTCATCACACTCTCTCCAAGCAGATGCATGGTGCGGCCTATTTTTCTTACGTCTTCATCTCGCATCTCCCCATACAGAGAAACCGTATGACTGCTGAGAGATTCAGTATCAGACGGTCCTCAAAATTATGATACATATGAATTCTATGCACCTTTTCCACGTCCTCCAGAGCCATCTGTAGGAGAGGTTTGAACACCTCCTCCACCGACTTCAGGGAGTCGCTGAACGCCACCAGCCCGCCGTGGATCTCCGAGGGATAGTCCTCCTGTTGCTCTGCCATGTCACAGACCTCTGAGCTACGCGGGGTGGACAAAACAGGACTATTTACAACCGAACTACTGCTGACAAAAACATGTGCACGCTCAGACACTTTGATGATTACTGTAAGCGCATCAAACCGCAAAATTCAGACAGACCCTCCGTGATATGTCAAACTAAACAAAATTTCTCAGACAAAGTCGGCTCATTCCTTTATATAAATATATTGATTGTAGTTTTATCAAAATATGAAATAAAAAAAAAGGAAAACACCTGAAAATTATGCTGTCATTCGGATTTCTTATCATTATGCCGCCGTCAATATTTGGCCAATTCCATTTTTCGGATGTCAAGAGGTTAATATTTTGATACGATTGGGTCATGATGTGTGCATCAATATATAATTAGAAATAAGTCATCAACCATGTTAAAAATTATGTTTTTTTAAATTATTATTTTGGCATATTATAAAGAACATATAAAAACCGAACAGCAAATTCCACCCCCATCAGTGTGATGGTACGACCTGATTGCGTCATGCGACACGTCACGCAGTTCCGTGATCGATATCAGCACAGGTGGCACGGACGGTCCCAGGTACGTGGCGACTCTTTTTCCCTCCCGATATAGGCAGAATTTGGGAAATAACATCTATAAAACCTAACAGTCTGGGCACTTCATACCTTATATCAGCTGTATACAATCGAGTGAACGTTGTGTACGTAATTTAGTCTTGACTACATGTGTGAAACCGGCCCGTTACTTTCGATGCGAACGGTTTCTTACTAAGGCCAAGTCAAATGTCTAGCGTTGAATTATGGCGATAGGCGAAGGTACGAATATAGAGCCAGACTTGTGGTATAAGACGGAAAAGAATAGGCTAGTAGAATACATAGAATAGGCTTGTTTGTTTGTAGCGGGACCTGTACTGTAAACAGAACCCCCCTCCCCCCATACAGGTGTGTGAACATGTTTCCTGCACCGTTATAATTACCCCATGGCACGCAGTCAGGTTTCCCGGGGTATTAAACGATAAGGTTGCAGTCTGTACCAGTCTCCTCTGTAGGAGAGAAACAACGTCAGAAATTTGTCAAGACAGGGCTGGGAGGCCAGCTGGTCAGAAGTGTGTGTAAGGTTCCTTGATCTTTGATCTCCAAGCAGACGTGTGGTTTCTATGTCATCTACGCTGAGCAGAAAGAGGGAAAAAAGGGATAGAAAAAAAAAAGACAAATCTGCCCCGACCTCCTTGGGTGCGAAGACTTCTTGTCGGTATTGTTGTCAACTGAGGCCTGTAACGTTATATGTAGCAAACTCGCTGCCTTTACTAAGGATATTTGCTGCATGCTATCTTATCTACATCAGCATCTAACTTGGTCAGCCATCATATTAAACATAAGCACTCTCTGGCATAACACACCAGTTTTTATCAGTACCGCATGATGTCATGTGTTTAGACTTCCTGGTCACTGGATATATGAAGCATCCGTTGATTCTGCCTTCACTCCAATCAGTGCTGTTTTCCTGTCAAAACCTGAGGGCTAATTTTCAATGTTCAATCTGTCATCTTCAGCTTACAAAAATACATTTTCATTTATTTCATGTCATGACGTTTAAGTTTTTTTGATGGACGGGGACGGGGTGAAACTTCTGTCTGTCCCAACAAGCAACTTTCAGTCGCGGGATGGAGGGACGGGTCCTGGAGGTACTTTTTAAAATCTATATGTTAATTTCTTTTTCAATCGTTGTTTCAGAGAAACATTCTGAGGTCCATCAGACATCCACGAGGTTCATCATGGCCACTACTCTGCTGGCGACCCTTTTTGTTTTCATGCTGTTCTCCACGGTAACATACACTCGTGACATCAGAGTCCGCCAGGCCCTGCCCTCCATTCCAAAGCTGCCCCTGACAACAGAAAGGACAGAGGTCACTCCTGACTTTACTGTGACCGGCGGCTACTCAGAGGAAAACTCAACAGACAGCTACTACACCGGACCCACTCCAACTGATGGTGAGCTGTTGGACAATGCCTCTGACATTGGGAATGACACAAGTGTGGGTACAAACGGGACAGAAGACGCCACGGTAGATCACGTCAACGGCACGGGAACTGGCAACAGCACAGATGTGACCTCCGCCGTGAACTCTACTGAGCTGGTTGGGAACGGTACTGCCGTCAGCCCTGGGATGGAGAACAACATGACGGCTGACAAAAACACAACGGCAACAGCCAACGCCACAGGACAGTCGGAGCAAACTGCAGACAACTCTACAACCATCTCAGTCAACTCGACAGCCGTGCTAGCGAACTCGACAGAACTCACAGCGAACTCGACAGATGTTTCGGTAAACTCGACGACAGTACCGGCAAACTACACAGAATTTCCAGCTAACACAACAGAATTTCCAGTTGACTTTACAGACATCCCGACGGAATCGATTGGCACCGGTCCTACCATGAGCCTCGGTACAGGAACCGAGGGCTACGGTACAACCGAGGGTTACAGTACAGGTACCGAGGGCTATGGTACAACCGAGAGTCAGACGTACGGGACCAGTCAGACAATGGAGACTTGGACAGGGAAGGAACCGACTACCACCACGCTCAAGTGGGAAACCAGCACTGCTATGTCCAGTACTCAGGTAAGCAGGACACAAATCTAGTCCTTTTTAGTACTTTACGACCAAATTAAGAAACTTAAACCAAAACTCCCAGGTCCATGATCTGTGATCACCACAGGACCAGCAACACATTTTATTTCCATCTTTAACAAAAATTAAAAGGAACTTGTCTAACAGGAACCATGCATTTGTAACTGTTCACAATTATGGTGAAACAGCTAATTTTGAAGGTTTGTTTTCAAAATGATTTCAGCCCCCCACAAAGGAATCGTTTCTGCAGTCGACGACAAAGTCCACACCTGCCTCTGCCACCAAGTCCACACCTACACCTGAGACCACACCTGAGACCACACCTGCACCTGCCACCGAGGAGACACCTGCAACATCTAAGGAACAGCAGTTGACGCCAACGGAGGCACCGAAGACCGTCTCAGCCAAGGAAGACAACAACACGGAGGGAGACAAGGATGAAGGAGGTACGGAGCACTGGAAATGTTCAAATGGTTTCATGGCCACGGTTTTCGTGGTGACCTAAGTTCACTGCAAATTAAAAACCATCACCAACACTCTATTTTCTCCCAACTGTGAAATTAAATCCCCGCCAACATAAATGCAGTCACAGTAAACTTACAGGGAAATGTCTGCTGAGTATGGTCGTGGTGCAGGGTGTAAATGTACTGAATCTTCTTACTGGGTACTGTAGAAAAATACAATAACAATTGCTTGTTCAGAAGACTATTGTCTGGATAAGTGAAGACAATAAAAGATATATCATTCTGTGTTGTAAGGTGTTACCAAGACTGACACCTGTTTGTGTTCCTGCAGGGGACAAGTCATTTGGAGACCAGATTAGAGAAAAGCTGAAGTCTCATGTAAGTACAAGCTAAGGTTTCTGGTCTTCTACCTGCACTTGTCTTACTCAGATACAGTTCTTCCTGGTGTGCCAACAAGGTTCAGTTCTGCATTGACTCACCAGTGGTTAGTAAGATAAACAGTTCAGTATTAATTATGGTTTTAATGGTTTTTATTCAGTAAGGACCTCGCAGGCTTGAGATTACACTAATATTTGTGCTTCCAATACAGAATGGTTTACAATATTGACCACATAGAAATATTAATATCACAATCAACACAACTAATTTAAAGCAAGCTTAAAACATTTAGAAAATCATTAAACAGTTAAAATCTATAACAATGGCCAGGTATAAGTATGTAACGCTAAAAACCTGTGTACTCATTAATTTTCTTGTTGTACAGTCTAATTGCACTGTAGAGGAAAGAGTTTCTGACCTCTTTTCAGGCGTTTGGTAGACTGACCCTGCCAGAGTTTCAAAGGATGTGTCCAGTGGCTACAGTCCTACTATTCTCCAAGCAGAGGTTTCGGTCGAGTGGGGTAGGAGTGTCTGGGATTTTTAACGTTCCTCTTGGTGAGAGGAGAGTGCAAAAAAATCCCGGCCACAACTATTCCCCCCTCCCCCCCCCGATCCAAACCTCTGCTTGGAGAATACAGTCCTACTAGTGAGAGGCACTAAGTCATGCAGAATTTGCATTATACATGCAGAAGATAAAATGGAAAAAGACAGATTTTCCGTCCGTTTTTCCTGCAGGAGGCGCGGTTCATCCTGAGCATCATGATCCCCGTGGGGGCGGGCGTGGTCGGTGCCATCGCCATCGTGGGGTTCGTGTACGGCGTGAAGGCCTGCCGGCGAAGGTTCCGCAGGAAGAGGAAGCTAAGGGTAAGCACAACAAACAAACAAGCAAACAAACAAACAAACACAGCACTCATGGATATAGTACCCGTATTAAAGTCAAACTTGTACAAGTGACCACCTCTACATAAGACCACTTTTTGGTGGTCCCTTAGATAATTTTCCCCATTGACACAGGCATTAAGTCCCTGTGTATTCAGTGTCCACCTGTCCACATCTTACCGGCCCCCGAGTGGTCTTCTTGGGCAGTGAAGTATTGTTTTTAAGTGTGTGAGTCTGTATGTGCATGTTTCTGACTTTGCATGAAGGGGGTGAAGACTGCCATTGCCTTGTTTTGTAAAAAATATGCCACCTTCACATCCCAGTTTGACACACGTGTGAGGTAACATTTGTTTGTGTTTGAGGAGACCTTTGTTTGTGTTTACTGACAGTTTTTCTTCCGCCCCAGCCGGAGGAGACAATGGGTATGGACCGAGTCATGCTGCTGGCCGGCAGCTCCGACGAAGAGTTCTGATTGGTCAGGGTAACCTGCAGCCTTTCTACATCGATTTCCTATTGGCCGCCAGCTCTGGTAAAGACTTCTCATTGGTTTAACGACTGCAGCCTTCCAACATCAAGATTCCTGTATGAACCTTCAAACTTTCCAATAGTCTGAGTTCAAAGTAGCTCACTTAACCTTTAGCACACTAAAGTAGCCATTTGGCCACCAATTTTATATTACTTACAGGGTTAGTCAGCTGGGAGAAGGTTAATGTAAAAGTTTGAGTTGTCAGAAGAATTCAGTGTTTTTTTTATAGTGAACTTTATATTTCTTTGTTAAACATATCCTAGTGGCAAGTTTTCCTCAGTGTTTGTTTGTTAACTGTTGTATTTTTTGTTAAAAGTCAGGTTAGACAATACATGTAGATGTTGTACAGTATGCCTTTCAACAGATCTTTGTTTTGAGAGTTTATTTGAGAATTCTTCTAAAAGTTGTCAGGTTTTCTGGTCTCCTGGTGTCTCCAGGATGTTATTCCGTTATCCAAACCTATCATAGCGGCAGTCTCTTTTGTTCTCTTTGCAAAGAGGTCTGGAGTAGAGGGCGAAAGAGACTTGTCAGTTCTGAAAGAGCCTCGGCGGCTATGATAGGTTTGGATGCCAGACTGCCAAGATGTGACGAGTGTGTGAGAATAGGTTATAGATCCTGCAGTGCCTTGTGTTGTTGTGTGGATAGTGCAGTTTGTGTGTAGTCGGCAGCAGCTGGTGCAGCCCGGGGCTGCGTGGCACAGCAGCAGGTGAGGTAATGTGCAAACAGTCTGGTGAGTTGGCAGAAGGGGGAGGGGGGCAGGGCTAAAACAGCTTTTTGTTTTCTGCATGCAATATGTGATTAGTGATACTGAGATTTCTAGAATGCAAGTTGTTAATATCCTTTTCTGCAATCTGAAAACTTATTCTGCAAATTTTGAGCCCTGGTGAGTTGGCAGAAGGGGAGGGGGGCACTGAGCACAAAAACTTAATTTCTGTTTTCTGCAAATTATGTGGTTACAAAAATGTTAAGAAATGCTGAGCTTTCCAGATTGCAAGTTGTTGATATTTGTTTCTGCAATCTGAAAACTTATTCTGCAAATTCCGAGCCCTGGGGGTTCAGGCCTTATATATATATATATATATTGTGGTTCTTCCAAAGTCCAAACTCCAAAGCATGCCTTTTAGTTTGAGAGCTGGAAAAGCTATCAAAAGCCATGACATGGCAAATAGATTCGTTTTCATTTCTAGGAATTCCTAGCTACGTTTCCAGCTGCAAGAATGTAACCATGGCTCATTGAATAGATTGATAACAATAATGAGATACTTTGTAGTGAAAACTTCTCGACAACAAATAAGAATTCTTCCATTTCAATAGATAAGAACCAGCTTCAGCAGGTTTTGACTGTATATTTTTGAAAATGGGTGTAAAAATTTGACCACTATGAAAATTGATATCAGTATGAGACAGGCGAGGACAGCTGTTTCTTGTGACTGAGATAAGATAAAAGCAAGCAATATTCAGATGACATAATTGTTGTATTTATGAGATTTAAGACAGAAAAACTGACATATCAGAGATGAATGTTGCTGTGATTCTGACTGAAGTGCAATGTAGATACAGTGATGTACGATGGAGTTACTGTATGTAGGATAAAAACTGCATAAAAAGTGTTGCATTTCATAGCAGTTAACCAGGAGTCTTGTGTACATTTCTCTTGCTGTGTGTTTTGTTTTAAATCTGACTTGGTAGGGATGCAAGAATCTGTCAATCAAAAATAATGCAATTCAGATGATTTTTATAAGGCATATCAACTTCCCAATAAGACATATTAGCTTCCCTAAGTGACAAGACACATCAACTCCCTTACAAGACATATCAGTCTCCTACAAGACACATCAACTTCCCTACAATCTTATGAACTTCCCTACAAGACAAATCAGCTTCCCTACAAGACATATCAACTTTCATGCAAGACATATGTTCCATGGAAGATATAGAAATTTCCTTGCAAGACGTCAATCTCCTTGCAAGACACAACTTCTTAAAGACACATGGACATTTTCTAACAAGTTCTTGAGACATGTCACAGGATCCTTTCCAAACATGTCATATATTATAAATCCTAGTCGCATACCCTGCCTTGTCAAAGATGATTTCTGATGACTCCAAATATTTTCTTCCACTGATGAAAGAGCATTCCATGATATCGTTGCTGTCCGCTGCATATGTGCCAACCGGCCAGAGAAATGTACACCCACGAGGACACCTATCTGTACACCAGTGTGTAACAGTGATTTATAATCAGTTGTGTTGTGTTGTGTTGCCCATGCAGGCCTTCTCAGGCTTGTTATGCAGATTATTGTGGCAATAAACATGACAGGCGTGAGTCGTGTGGCGATGTCTTTATTTGAGTTTATCTCTATTTTTTGCATTTTTCATGATAGTACTTGATTTAGCCTGTGTTTACACAAGCTCTCAGGCTGATGTAAATGACCCCCACTCCAAGAGGCGGTATCCGTCGGGCCAGCCGCTAGGAGTGTAATTAAGTCAGGCTAGCATTTAACTCAGTAAGACATGCATAGTACCAAAATGTGCGGTCTGGCATTGGCGGAGTGTAAGTCTGGAAACATGTAAGACTTAGTAATCAAATTACATGTGTCTAGTACTTGTACCTAATGACTTTTCTTAAAGTACAAAAATAAACAATACATACAGTACATATAGAATGACAATTTTGATAAAACAACTTGATCACTATCGATAGCTAAAGGATGACTTCCTACTTACCTATTTCATGAATATAAAAACTGTTGTATGTACAAAAAATGATTATTTTCACAAAACAACTTCACAAAGTTAAAACTCATACATACAAAATGCTTTCTTTAGATCAACAAGAACAATCACTTACTGATAATTTGCTCAAAAGAGAGTTACTTTACACAAACAAATTACAACCAACAAGTTTACCTATCTACAGCCAAGGCACAGGTCAATTCTCACCATAGGAGAGATATTCTAACTAGTCAGCTAGTTTTCCCTCTTACACTAAGTTACAGTAAGGTTCCTGGCTTGTTTCCTTTCATTCTCACTGATTGCATATATATTGAAACTCCAGTCCAGGCAGGTTCTTCTTGTATCTACAGAAACAATCTGAACTTGACCTCTGCCCCAGGTGATGTTGTCCCTGTGAGAATGAGTCCCTGTGGGAGTGACGAGCAGTTCTGTGTGCAGCAGCAGAAATGGTGGGACCGACCCACAGCCAGTCCATTCATAGAGTGTTCTTCACACGCGCACCTTAACGCTTGGCTTGCCGTTCTTCACATGCATGTGTTCAGAGATGAAGCAGTTATGTGGGTGCAGCAGACTTTGACGGGATCCTTCTTCTAACCACAGTGGTTTGTGTATATTCTCCATTTAATAACACTAATCTGCTGGGTTACACAAATCCACCACAGTGGGTTTGAGAGATTTCTAGTGCAGCACCCCCCAGGTATGCACAGTTTAGATACACAGGAGTGTATCATACCGGGGGACGTCGCAATAGAGATCTCTTTAGACAATTTTTTTTCTGGGTGGCGGATAAATGTGACCTGGCGGAATCATGTTAGTAGATGTTACATAAATCTAATTTTCCCAGTGGAACAGTGATATGTGTATTAACCAACTTCCTCTGTTGTACCTGGCACAGTTCCATCTGCTAAACACCTGTCGCCAGCTGATATGTTTGTTACAGTTTGATACATAACTACTCCCGACTGAAGCCTGTCAGTCACAACTTCTCAAACACATCCCGGATGTTGCCAGCTGTTCCGGACCGGTCCACTTCTCCCTCAGCTGTGGGGGGGAACAGAGGGTCAACGGCAATGTCCACAATTCCTGCAGCGAGGTCGGGAAGGAGTTTCCTGGGGAGGAACAAAATTGTAAATTTAGGAGTCAATCCACATTCCAAATCTGTGCAAACATACATGAAAGTCAAATCCAAACCTCAGAGTAGAATTTTGAAAGATCCATTCCCCAATAGCAGGCTCCCCAATAGCCTTGGCTCTTTCTTTAAACTGTTCAAGCAGACAAGCAATGGTGGCAAACACATTATAACTCATCACAGGCACAAGAAACATTTACACAGCATGTTGGACTTTACATGTATGTTCACATGTATCACTTGCACATACTGGACATCATTGACAATAATCTGTATTTGTTCACACTGACATAACACAGACCACTGCTACAGGGATACCATTATCCATTTCCTAGTGATTATTTCGTTGATGGAGGTTAGAGATCCAGGTAGAACATTAGTAATACAAAATACATCAAGAAAACGGGTAGCATCCACATCAGTGAAAGAAGTGTTTGTTCTGTACTCTATAGAGTTTGTTTGTTTGTTTGTTACCTTGCGCAGGCCGGCGCCCCGTTGACCTCGATGAGCCAGACCTTCAGCTGCCGGTCCAGCATGAAGTCAAACCCGAACAGCTGGAAGCTGCAGTAGTCCAGCCCGGCCGTGCTGATGTTCTACAGAAAACAGAACAAACCATGGTTACCACTCTGCTGTACTGTACAGAACAAACCATGGTTACCACTCTACTGTACAGAACAAACCATGGTTACCACTCTGCTCTGTACAGAACAAACCATGGTTACCACTCTGCTGTACAGAACAAACCAGGGTTACCACTCTGCTCTGTACAGAACAAACCATGGTTACCACTCTGTACTGTACAGAACAAACCATGGTTACCACTCTGTACTGTACAGAACAAACCATGGTTACCACTCTACTGTACTGATGTTCTACAGACAACAGAACAAACCATGGTTACCACTCTGCTGTACTGTACAGAACAAACCATGGTTACCACTCTGCTGTACTGTACAGAACAAACCATGGTTACCACTCTGTACTGTACAGAACAAACCATGGTTACCACTCTACTGTACAGAACAAACCATGGTTACCACTCTGCTCTGTACAGAACAAACCATGGTTACCACTCTGCTCTGTACAGAACAAATCATGGTTACCACTCTGCTCTGTACAGAACAAACCATGGTTACCACTCTGCTGTACTGATGTTCTACAGACAACAGAACAAACCATGGTTACCACTCTGCTGTACTGTACAGAACAAACCATGGTTACCACTCTGCTCTGTACAGAACAAACCCAAACAGCTGGAAACTGCAGTAGTCCAGCCCCGCCGTGCTGATGTTCTACAAACAACGTGGACATGAAAGACCACGCTTCAGTTTGGGAATACAAGAGATCATATTCAACGTCAAAAATCTCTTTCTGTTGAGAGAGAAATCATCATCATCATCATCATCATCATCATTCTTCCGGATGATGATGAGCAAAATGACATGTCAAATGACATGTGAAATGTAAGTTAAATGTGTTGTTGAGACAAATGGATAACAAAAAACTAGTGCAAAGTTTGTTTATAATATGGTGGAGCTGCACACGTTGTCGAACCATACTCGTCAAAACCTTTGCAACATTGACATTCAAACACGGAACTAGACTTGGGATTTTAAACTAAAAAAGGGGGAGGGTCCAGTAGATCCAAAACAGTAGAAAAGTCAAGGATTGATACTTTTTGATGTTTTATATACGAAGAGCTAGACACTAGATGTACTCAGTGGCAGCTCCGTACATAAACATGCACAAAGTAGCAGACTCTGTCTCACCTCCCTGATGGCCTCTAAGCAGTTCCTGATGATGGTTCTGACTTGAGGAAGAACTGCAGTCTCCAAGGTGGTGCCGTGTTCAGTCTCAAGAAACCTGTAAATTGATCATTAAGGACAAAGAAGTCAGATGATACAAAGTACAAGACTGGAACAAGGCTACAAAAAGTTTCCAGTCTTCTTAATGCCTTCCTTGAATAATTTGATCAGGTTGGCAAACGACTGGATTACAAAGTTCTTCATTCACAACCAAGCAGCTACAACAGCCGAGATTTCAGTGGCCTTCTGGCAACTAGTGACTGGTTCCAATCAGCACTACAGCTAGGGGGCGCTGCTACAGTGTGAAGAATGCTGTCCCAAGCACGACTGAGTCTAAATCCCAATTACATTGTTGGTGCCTTGCCTTTACACTAGAAAAGGGTCTGAGTTACCAGTACAATACTACACACTGTAAATGCAGAAATGTTCGCGGTGGTTTCATGTTCGCGGTTTTCGCGGCGACCGTTTCACCGCGAACTTAAAACCACCGCAAACATTTTTGTCCAATACTGTAGCAGTATGTGACTATAGCGCTGCCGCAAACTTAAAACCACCGCGAAGACCCCATTTTCACCTTAGCATGAAATAAAAACCACACGAACTTTAATGCACTTACAGTACTTTATGCATTGATGTAGCTAAAGGTATGCTGAAGATTAATAAAAGTACCTATTGAACTCCTGGAAGAACATCTCGTTGCCCTCCTCATATTTGCCGTAGTTCGCAGAGTGGGCTTCCTGAGGGCAAGACGTGAGGTTAGTTTCGTATGGAATAGAGTTTGAGCATAGCTTTAGAAGAACTGCAATGAATACTGGCTCTGAAGAAATCATTACTTTACAGGTGCTCAACTACATGAAATACAATGCATTTCTGTAAAAAAAACGTGTGCGAAATGTAACGTTACATTGACCATTGGCCTTAAAAGCTCTCAGTCCAATATAGATATACAATGTCTACATGGCAGAAAAGGGAAAAGAAGCACCTTCCTACATGCTACAGGGTGTGGAGGTTGGACGTGGAGGATTGCAGCCCAGTAAAGCGACAAACAGCAGTGCAGAACTACATGTAGGAAGGTTCTGAAAAGATAAGAAAGGTGCAGAAAGCCTGGATATGACTATGAGCAGAAACTGAACTGAACCAGGGATGGGGAACAGTCAGAGAGAAAGTGCATCTTGAGAACATGTATGGCATTGACGACTTACGATTCTATCAAACTCTCTGTCTCATTTTAAGTGGACAACTGTACATGTCAGCAGACAGCTAACAGCAGTCACACCTCTTGGACACACGGCAAAATATGTCATGTCATGCACATCACTACTGCAGCTGGGCCAGAGGAGTTCAAACTTGCCAACCGTTCTCTGTTGTTCTGAAGCGGAAATCACAGCCACAAGACTCCGGGTCTGTATATAAACAACATGCCGGGAAAGAGACAGTGGCGTGGGTATCATATTACTGACCTGTAGGCAGTGATTGGTCAGGTGGCTTGTCAGGTCCTGAAGGTCGCCTGGGTCGTAGGGGTCAGACGACGTTCTGAGGACTCCCTCCCTGAACAGCCAGATGCTGTACTGGTGATCGAGCAGCACCCACATCCTACAAACAAAGAAAAAAAGAGTTTTAGTATGTTAACACCTGAATGCAGCATACGACTGTCGGACTGTGGTTACGGTATAAGATCTACCGTTAGACAACTAAAAACACCCCTGACCCACCTCATGTCAGGGGTGTCCCTGTGGTGTAGTGGTCTGCGCCTTTGCTACTATGCCACATCTGGTTCAAATTACTTGGACCAGAAGGACTGGTTCAAGCCCCAGGTAGGGCACCTCTGGACAAGAGGCGCATTGAGTCATACCAGAGACTTTATAAAAATGGTACATACTTATGAAACAGTATGGAAGTTAAACACACTCCACTGCCAGTGGACTAGCCCCCTGCTGCAGTGATTGCACCACAGTGTGGCCCAGGGCTATGAAACGGAGATGGGCACCGCCCTATACATCAATTATGGTGTGGGAGGATTTTAACTTAACCCACCTCATGTCGAACTTCCTGCTCCCCGTGAGCAGCAGCGGGTCCTCGATGTACTTCTGCAGGACGTGGGACTGCTTCCCTCTGTCCACAAACAAACAAACAAACAAACACCCCTGTCCCACCTCATGTCGAACTTCCTGCCCCCCGTGAGCAGCAGCGGGTCCTCGATGTACTTCTGCAGGACGTGGGACTGCTTCCCTCGGTCCACAAACAAACAAACAAACAAACAAACACCCCTGTCCCACCTCATGTCGAACTTCCTGCTCCCCGTGAGCAGCAGCGGGTCCTCGATGTACTTCTGCAGGACGTGGGACTGCTTCCCTCTGTCCACAAACAAACAAACAAACAAACAAACACCCCTGACCCACCTCATGTCGAACTTCCTGCTCCCCGTGAGCAGCAGCGGGTCCTTGATGTACTTCTGCAGGACGTGGGACTGCTTCCCTCTGTCCACAAACAAACAAACAAACAAACAAACAAACAAACAAACACCCCTGACCCACCTCATGTCGAACTTCCTGCTCCCCGTGAGCAGCAGCGGGTCCTCGATGTACTTCTGCAGGACGTGGGACTGCTTCCCTCTGTCCACAAACAACAAACAAACAAATAAACAAACAAACACCCCTGACCCACCTCATGTCAAACTTCCTGCTCCCCGTGAGCAGCAGCGGGTCCTCGATGTACTTCTGCAGGACGTGGGACTGCTTCCCTCTGTCCACAAACAACAAACAAACAAACAAACAAACACCCCTGTCCCACCTCATGTCGAACTTCCTGCTCCCCGTGAGCAGCAGCGGGTCCTCGATGTACTTCTGCAGGACGTGGGACTGCTTCCCTCTGTCCACAAACAACAAACAAACAAATAAACAAACAAACACCCCTGTCCCACCTCATGTCGAACTTCCTGCTCCCCGTGAGCAGCAGCGGGTCCTCGATGTACTTCTGCAGGACGTGGGACTGCTTCCCTCTGTCCACAAACAACAAACAAACAAACAAACAAACACCCCTGTCCCACCTCATGTCGAACTTCCTGCTCCCCGTGAGCAGCAGCGGGTCCTCGATGTACTTCTGCAGGACGTGGGACTGCTTCCCTCTGTCCACAAACAACAAACAAACAAACAAACAAACACCCCTGTCCCACCTCATGTCGAACTTCCTGCTCCCCGTGAGCAGCAGCGGGTCCTCGATGTACTTCTGCAGCACGTGGGACTGCTTCCCTCTGTCCACAAACTCCAGCAGCGCCTCGCAGTCCGACGAGATCAGGATGTCCTCGCCTGCAGACAGATAACACTATCATTTCTAAAGAAGACAACTTTGTCAAGATGACAGAAGGTCATAATTTTTGTCTGTCATTTGCAAAGAATTGAATTTTAAGTGAGATTCTCATCAAATGATGGAATGACGGGCACAAGGGAAACACAACAATATCAGTATTAGTAGGTCTTATTTCAGCAGCCTCATAAAATTCTATGTTAAAATGTTTAAAAAAATAAATTATGCTGTTATCTTTGAAAGCCCTGACTTTTCTGGATACACCACCACAAAACCAGACACCAAGATCCGCACCTTTAGCGCCGGCAGAAGCCTTAGCAATCCAGACGCTGTCATTCCCGCGCCCATTCCCGCCGGCAGCCGCGGCACGGAACTCGCTTCTCTCGTCCTTCCGCCTCGGCTTCAATCCCAGCCTGCCCCTGGCTGCCTTCCCATCATCCTCTGCGAGGAACCTGGCGGGGCAGACGACGAAAGACGGCGGCATCCAGAGGAACGGGTCGGACCCGGCGGCCGCGCTGTAGCTCTGGACAGTCCTGCAGGGGGACACCGTAAATGCAATTACTTTCGTGGTGCTTTTATTTGTTGTCATGGTAATGTATCGCTTGTTCCTTGCATTACCCATACTTCTGTGATTTGTGCCTTTGATTATCCCACGGCTGGAAGTCTGTTTAGCCATGGTCACAATTTACCCCACCAACCTCTGCTTGGAGAGAAATAAACCAGTCTACACACACCTCGACACTTACAGTACAACATAAAAACAGACAGCTGTTTACCTGACCATGGAAGTCTTCCTGCAGATGCTGCCCGACCCTCGGTAGTAGTTCACCAGCTGGACCAGACCTGGCTCGTGGCCTGGAGCAGACAACAACAAATGACAAAAACTAATAAACACTCAAGATTCAAGAAACAACAGTCACAAAGAATAAACAACAACAACATATGTTTTCAGTCTTTGAAAAAAAAAAATGGTTCAGAGTTTGTTTGACGTAACCTGTTTTGGAAAACACATATGATAGTCAGTCATATTACGATACAATATTTGTGTACTAGTCTACCAGTAGAGTTAATCAATTCAATCATCCTTTTTTAATCTGCGAATTAGCAATTACTGGGAGGGGGCGTGTCCGGGAGCCAGCCCGTAGGTTCTATATTTCTATTCTAATTATACCGGCTTACGAATATTCTTTGAAGGTGTGCATGTGGACTGAACATAAAACTAGAGTTATTAGTTTGTGCTACATATACTTCAGGTTTGCTATGTTAGTTTAGCGATTACGGGGTCTTTTTATAAATATGAATTGGTATTGAATTTTTCTTTTTATTTGAGTTGAATGTGTGATAGTTGTGTGCCGATTTGTTAAAAATAGAGAGAACGATAGCGGCCCCCCAAAACACCCCTCCAAATGAAATGGTATGGGGACCCTGTGACGTCACAATTCAAGATGGCGGACACCACACATGCCAACGGATCCAACAAAGGTTTTGCTACGCAAACCTGTAATCATGATGATCACTGAAGATAGTACGGGCGTAAGTTAGTAAGTTAAGTAGTACCACATATGGGGGGGGGGGGCAATCTGGACTGGAAACTCCACCAAGAAAAACAACCCTCCCTTCTTTTGGAACAGCCCACTGCACCAGACGGTACAGAACCTAACCTTGCCCTCCCCACCCGACTGCCTTCTTATAAAACTGTGCGCAGTCTCACCCAGCCGTCCGAACGGCAGTTTGTTCCGCTCGCCCAGCATGAGGTGGAACCGCGCGGAGTCCCTCGGCAGGCCTCGCCAGTCCCCCCGAGCCACCAGCAGCTCCGCCACGGCGCCGTACACGCTGCTGCTCTCGTCCCTGTTCACGAACGTGTACATCCCGCACAGACCCGCCGGAGAACCGCTCCCACCGCGCCGCTGCCAGGTTATAAATTTCCGATGATTTCTGCCATATCTGTAGAACATTCAATATGGCCGCCAAAACATGGAGACAGACCGACTCTCCTGATTGGTTACTTTTGATAGTATTCCCCAATCAGAGACGAGGTTGTACAGCGTGTTCGGTCACACTGTTTCCGGTGACAACTTCCGGTGCAGAAGACAAAAGAGGAAGAGCAACACAAACAGACAGAAGAAGACTGGACACCAGGACCCAGCAGAAGTTCCTCACCATGTCCCGTGTGTACGACGACCAGCCGCTCCTGTCCATCCCCGTCACTACACACCAGCTGACGACTGCATGGGAACCCGGCAAGCACCAAAAGTCTGCAGCTTTTCCTGTCAATTTTGCTAAAAACTAAACTATCAAATGTGTAAAGTCAACATTTATTTATATCCTGGATTGATGGATTATAAGCATGAGTGTTTCTAAGCCCATCTTTCTACAAAACAATTACAAATTGTCAGTGGCATAGCAATTTGACAATGTTCATATTCGTTGATATAGTTTGTGAGCTTCCCATATTCTTTATTTGGGTGTAATTTTGCTGACCTGAGTGGGATTGTTGATTTAAACTTCCTCCCTAAAATGGAGAACACCGTTCCCTCCGTTCCTCCCGCCACCACAGCTGCTTCCTGTTCCATGTACCCAGCTGTCACGTCTCGCATGGTTCCAAGTTGTACAAAAAGAGGAAGGAAAATTGAGTAAAAAGTTTTGAGCACTTCCAACAATTTCTATCAATCCCTTTTTTCATTAATCTCCAAGTAGATGTATGGACCCAGCTCATTTTCAGTGACATTGTGTATTGCATGCACTTTTTTGAAGATTAGCCTCCTACGATGGTCCTTACATCTGCTTGGAGATTAATCATTATAAGTCAAGAGGGATATGAAATCAGAACGTTTTCCTCCCACCAGAGGTGCAGGAGTGATCCTGGAGGGAATCATCGAGGGCAGGTCCAGACATGTCATCATCGATAACAGCCAGAACAAGGTCAGGTCACATGTCAGAGGTCAGGTCATGCTGCATGTGAGAGGCCAGGTCATGTTGCACAGCAGATGTCAGGTCATGCTGCATGTCAGAGGTCAGGTCATGTTGCATGTCAGAGGTCAGGTTATGCTGCATGTCAGTGGTCAGGTCATGCTGCATGTCAGAGGTTAGGTCATGCTGCATGTCAGAGGTCAGGTCATGCTGCTCATCAGAGGTCAGGTCATGCTGTATGTCAGAGGTCAGGTCATGCTGCATGTCAGGTCATGCTGCATGTCAGAGGTCAGGTCATGCTGCATGTCGGAGGTCAGGTCATGCTGCATGGTAGATAATGCATGAAGGCAGTACTTAGAATTTCCATTTTGCAAAATACTGATCACTCAGAATTTGAAAAGACAAGAGAAACTTGAAAGGCAGGAATACTCTTTCGTGTGAAACTATTGGGCAGGCTGCATAAGCATGATTTAATCAGGCCACCACCCACCCCAACCCCTCCACTGCACAGTTCAGGTATTTGGTGCTGCATGTCCGCCCCAACCGAGCCCATCGCAGGAAGTTTGACGCTGCTGGGAGGGAGGTCGAACCAAACTTCAGCGACACATGGAAGGTTAACACAGGCTACCTGCACTCCTCATACAGTAGGTACCCACACACCTGTAGAACAAAGCACTGAAATACTAAATAATCTTACCCTTAGATTGAACTGTAAACTAATATGTGAAACACAAGGTCTCGGATTGAAGTTTCCTTTACGATTTCGTATGTAGGCCAACACCCTCAGGCCGAGTGGATACGCATGACCGGTAAATCGCTTTCAAGCATAACACACCAGTTTTGAACGGTAGGTACAACTGCCGTTACTTCATAGACAAGACTGTAAGAGCACATTTGCTAACTGCAGAAGTGGAGGCGCGAGGCCAGACCGACAGGCTGTCCACAGCGGAGCTGGAGGCGGCGGTGACGTCCGCTGAGCTGAGCTGCCTGACCCATCAGGTCCACAGGCACGGCTGCCTGCCGTTCTGGGTACAGGAGGAGGAGCTGGCAGGGATGGAGCTGAACACCGGGGACAGCGTCAGGTTAAAGACCAGGGGAGACGGGCCCTTCATCTGTGAGTCTTGAGTTACGCATGTGCTACCTGGAAAGGACACTTGGCAGCCTGGGTGCCCACCTTTTTGGTTTTCGTAGGCTCCCATAATCACCTCTCACAAACTAGGAGGCAAGTTTGGGAGTTGCAGAAAACCAACTAGGATTGCACCCAGTGTAGACACTTGGAAAAAATCATTTCAAAATATATGTATAGGATGTTTGCATATCACGTCACAGGTTAGAAATCTAGATAGCCACCACTTTGTTCTACAGTTCACCATCCTGTCATAATAATAAACCTTATCAGAAAGGTCTTGGATTTATGATGTAGCAGTAGCTTCCTCGACAAGCTCTAGGAATTGTGCATCTTGGGGCTTATGATGTCCATTAATAGCATTTAAGCTCTTATTGTACTTTGGTGTTTTGTGTAATGACAGCCTACAAACCAAGTAAAATCAGAACTAATAGGCCATCAGAAAAAAAGCATTCATTTATAAGTTGATGCAGGTTTAATAGACATCAAAGAAATAAGATACGCCAAATGAAAGTTACTCAAAATTCGGACATCCAATGATATCCAGTTGCATGAGAAAGGTCATTTTGCACATTTATTCATGAGCTCAAGAAAGCCCAACCCTTAGAGCCTGCTGTTGCTTAGGAGGCTACAACAAAACCATGTCTCCCTCTGTCCACAGATAATGTTGCCCAGCTAGACGGGGCGACATCGCAGGTGTCCAACTTCGCGGGGGGCGATATGGTGGGGTCGTCGTGGACGGAGAAGGTCATGGCCGTGAAGCGGGACCAGCAGGAACGGAGGGAAGAAGAGAACCAGGGGGTGGAGGAGGACGAGTGGGTGAGAGGGCGTCCTTCATTTCTCTCATCTCTGGGTTTTGTTTGTATTGCATTCCTGGTAAGCTGCCTCATGGCATAACACACCAGGTTTATACAAGCTGCATATCTGAGCAGATTCATATGATCCACTCACACCGGGAAGGACTCCTACTCTTTTCTATAAGCGTGGTGGGTTCTTTGATGTGCTCCTCAAACACGGGACCTCCATTTAACGTCCTTTCCGAGGGATGTCCCTAACCATAGCTAGGTACCCAGTTATACCTGAGTCAAGTGGGTTTCATCCACAGCTTGTCTGGATACTTCTGTCTAAACTGTAACTGTTACAATTCCACAATAATACATGTTTAGTTAGGTCTGGTTAGTTCAGGTAGATAAGTCTTCTCCAAAGCAAACTGCAAGCGTTCTTACTTCTACTGAACGTACCTGGTATGTGAATAACAAAGTTAGTTGTACACAACAAGACTTAATACCTAGCTGACATTTCAGTCAAATTCTGGCACCTTCATGAGTGCAATACGGTGACAAACAGTCGCCAGAATGTTGGCTATGTTATGTATGTATCGTCTCTCTGGTTGTGTAGATACAAAGCACTTTGTTATCCAATGATTTACTGACCTGATGAATTTATTCACTGATGTACCTGGTATTTGTCAAATCTAACAGAAATGTTGTTCTGCTTATTTCCAGGATGACTAGAGGGACCAACCAAAGTGGGAAACGGACCAGGGACTAGCAAGGACGCCAGAATATTTCAGGTCTTATTTTAGCGGAGCTTTGTGCAAGTATAGAGTAAGACAACATGAGGAGCTGTTGTGGTTACATCGGATATAATTCATCATAATAGATCAGACATGCTCAAATATACTTACAAGGTGTTGATATCATCTTCACGATTCAGTTCTTCATTCTCCACTGCTGGAGGCATATAATATATTCTTGCAGGAGTAACTTGTCTCATTTTACTACTTTTCTATTAGTACACACACTGTACAAAGAAAACAGCGAGATTGTGCTCAATTGTACGTCTGTTACAACAAATGTGGTTCCTTTACTATTTAGCTGAACTATGTGCCGTATTCATAAATATACACCTTTACATGTATTGGTAAAACTACTGCTACCCACCCGTGTCAGGGATCCCGCAAGAGTATAATCAAATCCTGGATACTACTACATGTACTACCATACTGTGCAATAAATCAGTCTTGCATCCACTGATGCTACTTGGAAGTACATGTACATACCAGCTGATATTGTACACACCAGCAGCAGAAGGTCAATTATTTCACTGACTAATTTGATCACTACAGATATGAGTAACACTGTTTTCATTAGTACCATTACATAGTTTCACATCCACTGTTACATACATGTACATACTGCTGGTGCTACATACACTATTACATGACACTTGCTACAGTTAGCAGGAAGGGACTCAATATACATACTTGTACAATTACTCCATAACATCTACAACTACATGTACATTTCAAGTGTTGTGTCTGCCTGATGAGGTCCCAGCTCAACAGGCAGGTTTGCTTTACCTATGTCGTCCTGTTAGGTAATATATGACATTCCAACTGCCCTTGGTTTACTCTCCAAGCAGACGTTAGGCTGCAGCTTGTTTCAGATGTCTTTTTAGACATTCTTGTCAGTTTTTCTTTTTTTTCAGGCTGGAAGACAAAAACAAACCTAACAAAATAGAATGCCAGACAAAAACGCCTAAAACGATGTCAAAAACCAGTCAGAGCCTACCGTTTGCTTCTACAGTACCCTTGCTTGTGGTCTAAGACATTGTTCCTACATCTGAGAGGTCTTTGCTTGATGACGATGTCTCAAACATTGATAACTACGTCTGGAACGCTGCTAACTACGTCTCAAAGAGCAGGTCTGCGTCGCGCTCCTCCTCTAGCAGGTTGGCCGGCTCCTTGAAGTCCGCCTGCGCCCGTTTCGCCGCCTGACGCAGCTCCGCCTTCTCACGGATTATCTTCTTCTTCTCCTGAATCTTCTTTAACCTGACAGGAAGGAAAGAAAAGTAAATACTGACTCAACAAACGAAATAAAATCTATTAAGCAATACTTACTTACTTACTTACTTACTTACTCAAACCAAGCTTGAAAGCATTCTCCACTTCACCCTATCTTCCATCAGGGACTGTATTTCCTTCACATCCTTAAGCAATTTCGCAAACAGAAACTACAGGCACGGTATTATGAATCATATAGCACGCAAAAATAAAAGTTAATACTGACCAGAGTCTAGGGACTGTGCAACACGAGGAACCTAACAGAGGGGAGCAAGGGGCCTGCTCCTGGCCTGGGCTCTTAGGCAGTAGGCATAAGTAAAACTAGGCAGTAGGCACTAAGTAAAACTAAGCGACATGAGTTATCTTTCATGCCGCGGGCACTGAAGTTGCTGTCTAAGAAGAATCCCTAGATGTTATAAGCTTCTATTCTATTATGTACAGATTTTATATTGATTGCTAGCTTTGTTGCTTTTTAACTCTAATGTTTACTGTTCCTAGTAAGAGCGTTTTAACTGTAGTTTCAACATATTTCATGTGACTTGTACCTTTGTTACATGCAAGTTGTTACCAATTAAACTGAAACTGATATTGTTGCCATGTGGTGCCAGCTCATGGACTGGTAACATTACCACAAGTGTGGTTTGAGGTTGTAGGATTAGGAAAGCAGGTTTACCTGTAGAACTCTTCTCTCTCTCTCTCGTCCAGCTCAGAGATGATGTAGGACAGCGTGTTCTCAATCCTGGGGATGATGACTGGACGGGGGGAGATAACATTATTAAAACTTACATGAATATAGAATACAACACGGGGTGTTCCGTATCATCCGAGGTACCAGCCCGACCGCGGGTAGGATCGGCCGTAGGGCGATTCGACCCGCGGGATGGCTGGGACCAAGGGTGATACGGAATACAACGTGTTGTATTTTATTTATGTCATGGCCACCCAAAAATACACACATTTCAATGCGAAAAGCACCAAAAGTTGAGGGAGTTTTGTGTCCTCGAACCCAAAACTGCAACAACATTGATTCCAACCTCCGAATCCGGTATTCAGATTTTCGGCGGCGCAACCGGCGCGCTCGAAATGCATTTGAAATATCCTATGGAAGCCCGTGTGATACAACTCCCGAACCCTATGTGATACAGGAAATTATCACATGGTCCGGAACACCCGTATCAGGCCCAGGTATGACATAACTCAGATAACATAATAACTAAGATAACATTACTAAAACATTCTGGACATGAGGTGTGGACAATAGCACACTGACTGCATCGATAGAAAACAGTTGAGCAAACTGCTAAAGATACAGGCGTCGCCGCAGGAGAGGCAGAATGATTTAAAAAATCCCAGTTGGGTTTTCTGCTATTTAATTGCACCTGAGAACTTGAGGCAAAATGAAGAAAGAAAAAAAAAAACATAAATAGAAAGTCTACCTACATAATGTGATAAAGATTGAACCTTACCGTGCTCGATGGCGTTGACTCTTCTGTTGGTGATCTTGATGACCTCGTCCAGCGTGATGAAAGCCGTCTGCAGCGAGGCCAGATCCACCAGCAGCTCCACAGCCTTCGCATAGTTCTTCTTCAGCTTCGCCACCTGCTGTCCACCTCGGGACAGGCCCGCCAGCTCGTAAGCTAAACAACAAACAAACAAACAAACAATAAACAACAGGCCAGATCCACCAGCAGCTCCACAGCCTTCGCATAGTTCTTCTTCAGCTTGGCCACCTGCTGTCCACCTCGGGACAGACCCGCCAGCTCGTACGCTAAACAACAAACAAACAAACAATAAACAACAGGCCAGATCCACCAGCAGCTCAACAGCCTTCGCATAGTTCTTCTTCAGCTTGGCCACCTGCTGTCCACACCTCGGGACAGACCGGCTAGCTCGTACGCTAAACAACAAACAAACAAACAATAAACACCTGCTGTCCACCTCGGGACTGACCCGCCAGCTCATACGCTAAACAACAAACAAACAAACAATAAACACCTGCTGTTCTCCTCGGGACAGACCTGCAAGCTCGTACGCTAAACAAATGATAAAAAACCAGCTGTCCAGCTTATTTATACAAGGTAAGGTCAAGAGGAAGATCACAAGGTGACGAGCAACCCGGGAAGCAAAACAAGGTCTCACTGACTAATGTACTGTTTCTACAAATCCTTGTCTGATTGACATTTTCATTCACTTACACAGCACACTTTGAATATTGGTAATTTGAGAGTATTGTAATACAAACAAAAAATGGGACACGAGTTTGGCCAGGATGACCTGAGGTGAACTTACTGTCGCTCCCGTCTGCGTAGTGCTCGAACACCGGCAGGGACACACCTGTGGATGGAGCATACAGGACACAGTAAACACCTGGATAGCATTTGGTTTGTAAAATTTACTAATGATATACATGTTTTACACTCCCAGATTGATAAAGAACAGCTACATATGCCTTAAAAAGACAGCAAAAAGTCTTACCTGCAACGTTGTCCTTCTTGAACCTGACTTTTGTCTGAGCCTTGGTTACGTTCTGTAGAACTATCTGACTGGAAGGCAAAACAGGGAAAAAGATCACAGAAATGATATGGAATATCATATCTATCTCATCATCATCATCAAGCTCATGAGCGTTCATGGCCTTCTCCTCCATCCCTCCCTATCCTCCATTGCTCTGGGCAGGTCCTCCAAAGCACAGTTCGCATCCTGACAAAGCTGATGTATGTACATGTAGGTAGTGCATGATTTACCCACACAATTTATCTATGAATATCAAATACTACTGTCTGCTCCTGCTTTTCTGACTTAATATGGATGCAACTCTCTTGGTGCGCTACAACCTAAACAAGCTGAGAGGATGACTGCTTTACTTATGCTGTATCTCACACTGAAATTGTGTGCCTGTGATCTAAAGTTACTTTGTCTCTCAAGTCTACTCTCTTCCTCTATCCATGAACTAAAGATTCTTACTTCACATCTCCAATGATGAACTTGGCTTCGGCCAATGAGAAGGCAGCATCCTTCATCACCTCCCCCATCAGCATCTTCGTCTGTGGAGGAAACATTCAGCATCAGACAGGTTAGGGAGGAACGGAGTAACAAGGGAATCAGAGTCAGAGATACATGTAGCAGACTTCAACCCCTTACCCATATCGCTTTGCAACCCTTCTAGTCCCACCGTCAAAAAGCAACACGGAGCTAATGCTACCTTGTGCTTGTTGGGAATCACAGAAAGACACACACAGAAACACAAACAGAAACACACAAACAAACAGACACACAGGAAGACAAGATACACCCTTGTGGTGAAGCAGGAAGAAGCACCACACCAAGATCTTCAACAGCATACACAGACTTTACTTGGATACTTTATTTGCTCCATTAGCTATCATACAAGTAACAAACAAGTAAGTAGCTAATCTTCCTGGAGTACAAGTCAGACTTTCCCAATATCAAGCTTACAATAGAACCATGACTTAGAAAGGCGGCACAGGTGAGCAAGTCAGAGCGACACTCACATCGATGATCTTGGCGAGGATCTGTCGGAACCTCATGGTGAGGGCGTCGGCCTTCTTCTTCAGCAGACTGTGCCCCTTCTGGGCCCCCTTCAGCCGGCCGCGCATCACCATCATGTTCCTGTGGTGGGGGAATGCCACATTAGTGCCACACTAGTGCCACATTAGTGCCATGTAAGTGCCACATTAGTGCCACACAGCTACATGCACAACATCTAACCCTTCAGCTGGCCCCGCATCACCATCATGTTCCTGTGGTGGGTGAATGCCACATTAGTGCCACATTAGTGCCATGTAAGTGCTACATTAGTGCCATGTAAGTGCCACATTAGTGCCACACAGCCACATGTACAACATCTAACCCTTCAGCCGGCCCCCATCGCCATCATGTTCCAATTGTCAGGTGAGACGGGTGAGGTGAGGTTTTAGTGAGCTGACATTGGTACACAGCTATATTAGTAGATGGTAATGGTTTAAATTGTGCGTCGTATGGTCGATAACATGTCCAAGTTGAAGGCCCCTGAGACATGAACAAAACACATCTAGACATGTATCAGGAACATTCACATGTTCTAGAAGAAAACTGTTTACTTTGAAGTCATGCATGTAACGTTACAGTTTTAACCACGAACAGCTTATTACCACCTAACACAGGCCTGTAAAAGAAACAGCAGATTCAGTCCTTCACTGGCACCATGTAAACAACAGAAAATTATTATGAAGCACTTGGACAGCAGGACATGGGAGGAAAAATTTTCTTCAACCCCCTCTTCCACTAAATTTTGGAACAGCCCAATATAAACTCGAAATGGAAAGACCGGGATTTGGGGAGAACAAAAGTTATTCACGGCCATGCTCAGGCCCTTCACCTGCCCATTGTTGGGTGTAATGATGCAAATCTGTAGTACAGGTAACAGTTAACGGAACAACGTAGCAAGGGGAGTGTTAAAGACCGTTTTCACGTCACATGACTATGATCATCAGCTGACAAGGTGACATCACTTCACTGTTCCCGCGTCTCACGGCCATATTCGGGGCGGCGTGTCCCTCCTAAAGCTCCCCGGGCCTACCCTAACCCCCACCCGGCCCCCTCAGCCCCACCCCGCGCGGTCAGACGGTAAAACTCACATGCGGGACGGGAACACGTCCAGCCGATCCTTCCCAACCCCCGACATCTTGGTACGGTTTTACAGCTGTGCGCCTGCGCAGACCGGTGCAGAGGTTAGGGGTCAGAGTTGACAGGTCGTCTCACCTGTGCGGGACTTTCATACCTGTTGGACAACAAGTACAGGTGGCACAGGTAGACACGCCTCCTGACGGGAAACAAGGTTTGATATAAAGGAGACCTCCTTCTTCAAATGTTTTTGTTGTAGCACTTGAAGAAACATGTGTCGATGATGGCGGGAATGTCGAAATTCAAATAATTATTATTTTGGAACGGCTGTAACGTTAACTAGACTGTAAGGCGACGTTTCGCCTGACCGGGTGCAGAAGACGCCGGGCATGTTATTACCTTCGCCGAGAAGGTTATGCAGAGGGTAACGTTTGTGTGTTTGTAACAAACAGCATAACTCGAGAAGGCTTTAAATTGATATTTGGTAGGTGGGTAGGTCTTGGTCTTGCTGAGGTGTGCGGAGTGTATGTGGACGATTGCTTGGTGTTTATAACAGTCAATCATCGGGCATCAAAGCTCAGATGGTAGCAGTAGATAAGCTCCCTCCAGGATGTTCTATTTTCGGCGCAGGACCTTCACCAGGGGATATAACAAATAAATGCCTTAACCAAACCAAACAGGGCTCCAGACTAACTTTTTGACCTAGGAGCACTGTGCTCCCAACCCAAAAAATTGGGCACACCAGCAAACATTTAGGCGCACCAGTATCACTAAAAATTGGGGACACAAGCAGACATGAACTTGAGGAAGACAACTGTACAGTGCCTTGCTAATGCCCTGACCAAACAGTGAGCAAACCTTGCCTTACCCGTAATCTGCCCAAAGCTATGCGGCTGAAGATGAAGCTCCCAGCCCTGGACAAGAATGCCGTGGCTTACGCCTCGGTGGCGTTCGCCAACGCCCTGATGAACCCCCTCTTCAACTTCTACTACGTGAAGCTCTTCCTGAACGGCTACAAGATCTCCGAGGTCTGGTTTAATCAGGCGCAGGTGCTGTACATGGTCTGGAACGCTGTCAACGACCCGCTCTTCGGCTACTTCCAGGTATGTATGGGGGTTTCCGGAAAAGTTAGGCTGGGCTAGTGGGGTGGTCTACCTCAGCATTCCACCCTTTCTGGGCCGCAAAGGCTTTGGCAAGAGAGTTTGGCAAGAAATTTGTACATTTTGTAATTCCCAAAGGAGGGATTAAAATTAGGAACCCTTCTTTACAGGGTGATCAATTGCAATTTTCTAAATTGGCTCATAATGTTGAGTATGTGGTATAACTTACTGATCCACTCAAATTGCTTTTGTGCAATCTGTTATTAGGTTTTCTTTTAGGTTTGGAAATGTAGTAGCAGTTATATTTGAATATTCCGAATGTATATCTCATGTTGATTTATATTTATATCGAATTTTCAATTCTTCATCACTCCTGCCTCCAGGATAACTCCAGCCTGGCGTGTTTCCGAAGGCGCCGAACCTCCATCCTGTACGGGGCGCCTCTCTTCGCTCTCAGCTTCCTCATCCCGTGGTTTCCATGGGGACGGTACCAGCCCGACGATTGGCTGATCGGCGTGCACCTGATCGTGGCGCTGAACCTGTACGACACGCTCTTCACGTTCGTCCTGCTGCAGCACTGCGCGCTGTTCGCCGAGGTGTGCAGTTTACTCAGATCCACAATCAGCTTTTCAATATACAAGTAGCTACTCTTCCTGTGGTCCATATCAACAAACATAACTGGCCAAAGCTACATGACACACAGGAACATAACAGATATATAAACATATTAAATGTACATAAATGATAAAAGAAAGATAAGGCTATTTGAGGTATTCTCCAAGCAGAGGCTTTCACAGAGAGAGAAGAGGGACGTTAGAAATCCCGGACAAAACTACCCCTCTCAATCGAAGCCTCTGCTTGGAGAATATATTTGAGGTCCATATACAATATGTTGACAATATCAAATGACTTAACATATTCAAACCATTCCAGATGCTGGGCATTCCATACAAAAAGCATTTCTTCTGAGCAATTTGTTCTGGGCTTCGGTGGAGGATGATCATGTAGACGATCGTGTTCGATAGCCATGTGATTGCATTGCGATCTGTTTATACAGTGAAACTGGCTATCTGTTCCAGGTCTCTCGCAAACACGAGGACCGCGTGCGCCTGATGAAGTACTGCCTGGTGGCCGCGCTGGTCGGAACCGGCCCGACCATCGGCATCGCGGCGGCCGTCTCCAACAACATGGAGAACCTGCACAACTTCCGGGTCTTCACCGTGCTGGTTGCCGTGGTAGCCTGGGCCAGCATGCACTACGCCGCGCTCAACATCCGGACCGAGATCGACGTTGCGCGTGACCAGGTAGGTAGCGTGCGTAGTCCAGCTGTGTCGCTCAACCGGAAAGGGTCGCAGTCCTTAGGACGGGATGTTAAGCTGTGGTCCACTGTTCATTGTGCTTATCGAAAAGAGCAAGGGGAATTTCACCGGTACAATGAACCTGTAAATACTGTACATACCGTCTGTCTTCTCTGTCTCGACCAGTGGAAGATTAGCTCTTCGGTGAGCTAAAACTGGATCAAGATCATTTTCCTTTTTTTTCCCTTTACCAGGCGCTCCTGGATGCAGAGAGCCAGCCCAAGGACCCAAGCAGGTCTAGTTCCATCTGGAAACTGTCGTGGGAAATAGTCACGCAGAAGGACTTCATTCTGTTTGTCACCATGAACTTCCTGCAGATCTTCCACATGACGTTCCTGATCAGCTTCGCCATGATTTTTGCGGACAACCTCCTGCCCAAAGACATGCTCAGCTCCCTGACCAGGAGTCTTCTCTATGGATCCGGGTTTGTCATTCCACAGGTATGTTCATCATACTCTCCAAGCAGAGTTAAGATACGGGGCATTTTTGACGTATTTTCGCGGTATTTTATATGTAGATCTGTGTACCTAAACAAATTTTAGGTACAGGTACACGGGTTAAGGTACTGGTCCGGACCTGAACCTGTACCTAAACTACTTGTTCGGAAAATGCTAGATTTTCAATAAGGACAAAAGCATGTTTGAACTGGTAAAAACATGATATTTAATTGTGCTAGGTATTATTTTTATGAAAACACAGATGAAAATTTGACTCCAGCCATGCAAATGTGTTTTCTGTGCTTTAGAGTGGCTTTAGAGCACTGCCACGGTAATTTCATAGTAATTTTATCTGTCAAAGTGGCCATCCCCTGAGTCAGTTCCAGTACGGATACAGCAGGATCAGGTATTTTGGACCTCTACCTAATTGATTGTACCTGGTAATGTATCGGTACAGTGTACTGGTACACAGCTCTATTTATACGTCTTTGTACTTTTCTGTTTTATGTTGGGTCGAGGAGGAAGGCCCAACATAAAACGGTAAAGTAGAAAGACGTAAATAAAAAAATGCGAAAATATGTCGAAAATGCCCCGGATCTTACCTCTGCTTGGAGAGTACGTTCATCACTCTTTTATAATTTTTATATGGCTGACATGTAGTACTTGTAGATAAGAGGTGTACAGGTTTGAGTGTGAATCAACAATGCCTGTTGTGCTTCAGATCGCTGCCCTGCTGCTGACTCCGGTGGTGGAGCGGGTGGGGTCGTATCGGGTCATCCTGGGCTCCTTCTACCTGGAGCTGGTGTGTGCGGCCGGCATGTACCTGGCCGGGCCGCAGCCATGGCTGATCGTGGGGTATCTGCTGCTGGACATGTGAGAACCATTGTAACAATTAGTAGTACATCACTGTGTTCTGCTGCTGCAGTGGTCTGGACACCCTGCAGCTGCAATCAGTCCTTCTTCAAATCTCTTAAGGGTTCATCGCGAGCTTCCTTAGCTGTTGTACTACATGTATGTATGTGAGATATGGCTACTGTCATAGCCATAACTATGTCATTCCTCTACACAGCTCTGAGCACTAAATTAGTAGGTAATGCAATGAGGTGGTCATAGTGATACACACAGGTACATGATTGTACATGTTAAATGTCTCCGCTTCACTTTATAACTATAAGCTAAGATCACAGTTCCTTCATCTCCCTCTCTACAGAAGCATCCCGGGAGCGATCTTCAGCCTGTTCAACATCTCCGTGTCTGACATCATCGATGCTGACTCTGCAAAATACGCCAGAAAGTAAGCAGGAAACAAGGAAACAGCCACGAAATTCAATTTCTAGAGTTTTTGGTATCCTCTGTTTCTTTTGTAACCAGGGCTCGAAATACTGAGTGCTCAGGCCTGCTGTGATCTTGCTGTGATCCTAATTTCTTATTGTGGGTACACCAGTGCACCTAGATATTTCTGTTGTGCACTTATTCCCAAAAATAAATTTCGAGCCCTGGTAAGTATTTGGCTTTCTCACAGTATCATGGGCTTATAGAGAATATCATTCACAGCTTAAACTACTCTACTGTGTTATCTGGTGTTGTCTTACCATAGGAACCTTCCTAACCTATTTTACATTACAATGTCGCTTATGCATGACTGTGTGATTTGCCATGTAAAAACCGTTTTTTCTAGTCATTGTATATAAGTACTGGTTAGTTCTGCTAGTTCACTTTAGTGACGCTGAAGAAGAGTGATGGATGTCACTCGAAACGTCCGGAAATAAATCTCCGAATATTTATCCAGTTGTAGAGTTTGAATTTCTCCTTATATACTCTACTGTGTGTGTGTCTGCACTGCAGCTTCTGCCAGAGAGAGGGCTACTATAACTATAAGTGCCTTCATGTTTGCGGGGATTTGAGTTAGCAGTAGAGAGAAAATGGAGCGTTCGCAGTGGTTTTATGTTTTTGGTTGAAGAGGTCACCTCGAACATTCAATCACTGTGAAATTTGTCAACATTAAATTTTATAATAATTAATATCTCTGTTGTGAGATGGTCGAAGTCTTGTTGACTGCTATGAGTTGTTCTTCCTTGTTAGCGACTGTTATGCCGTGTTCTCTGCAGGACTATGCTGATTGTTGAACTCTTGTTGACGATTGTCATGCCATGTTGTGAGATTGTCGAACTCTTGTTTTCATGTTGCCTGCAGGACCCCGCTGTCGTCCATGTTCTTCGGGATGAACGCCCTGTTCACGAAGCCGGCGCAGTCGCTGGCGCCGATGCTGGTGGTGACCGTGCTGAACCGCTACGGGTACGAGGAGCTTGTCAGGAGCACTGCCGCGCCGATCACCGCCCCCGGGCAAGACGACGAGCACAATGAGCTCAGGAGGGTCATGTTCCAGATGTTCTGCCTTCTCCCTGCCACCGTTGCCTTCCTGCAGATCCTGGTCTGGAAACCCTTCAGTCTCAGGAACAGTCACGCCTCTATGGCCAAGTACATAGAAACTTGAACAGTGAAGCTTCCACAGCAAAGTACATAGAAACTTGAGCAGTCACGTCTCTACAGCAATGCTTTCATAGCCAAGTACATTGTACATAGAAACTTTAAGGACTGCAAGGAAACAGTTTCCTATTACAAGTACGTTTCAATCATTGAAAATTATTTCTTTCAATATGAAGGACCTTTGTTTCAATTTTGACACTCCGTCTATTAAAGAATAGAGTAAGAAAGAATATAAGATCTTCTATATTTTTCCGTGCTTAAGTTAAGGGCAGGTTTGGATCTAAGTATGTGCTTGCAGGTCAAGTTAAGTATTGTGAGATTGCAATATTGATAGAGCCTCCACACCCCAAGATTTATGTCTGACAACATTCAGTATTTATATCACTGGGGTTTTAACTGTTACATGTTACACAACGTGACTTCATGGTGTGGTCGGCTGGTGGCAAAGGACATTCATGGTGCAATAAGTTCCATTATGCTTTATACTCCAACATATCTTTTATTTCTATTCTCAGTTGTGAGTTTATGTACTTATTACTTTACAATGTCATGTAGGTTTAAAATTTGCTTTTTAAACCTTTGACACTTAGTATGAGCTTGTTTTAGATAATTACATGCTTCCTCATATGTTAGGTATTATTTGAGCAACTTGTTATCTAAAGGATTCTATTTTATTGCTATAATTTTATCTATGTTATGTTATATCAGATGGAGGCACATCTAAGACGAGTCAGATTTAAGGAAAATTTCTTTAAGGAATGCAGAAACTCCTGCGGAGTAATGACATCAGACTTGTGCTTATTAAAAATGATTTATTTATTTCCTTTCCTGTTTCTTACTGTACCTTATAATACAGAAGGGGGAGAGACATGTGTCTTTCACATTATTCTCTTAAACAGTCACGACTGGAAATCTTCACATTCGATGTTAAAGTTAGATAAGCCATCTGCCTGGAATTTGAATCTGCCGATTGAAGTCTCGTTGATTGTATCAGCCATTCTCTTTGCTACCAACGTCCCATTCCACATCATGTCATAGGTGACCTTGACAATGCCCCCTCCCATTCCACATCATGTCATAGGTGACCTTGACAATGCCCCCTTCCCCATTCCATATCATTTCAAATATGACCTTAACGACGCCCCCCTCCCCATTCCACTTCCCGATTGACATCATTCCACAGATGACCTTGACCTTGCCCTCTAGTAGCTGCGGCCGAACAGGGTGTAGAACTTGGCGTCGCAGTCGCAGCCCTCGCAGACGCACTTGGTTCCGGGCTGGAGCTCCTTCAGCGGCTTGAAGGGGATGCAGAGCCCCTTGGCTCCCATAGAGGGCGCTCCTGGCTCGATGTCCTGGTCCCTGAAGGGGTTACATCAAGGGTATTCAGTACGTGTTACCTCTCACTACTGCAGGTGATGCAAGCGCATACAGTACAGTTTATGTTGATGAAGTAACTGTTTTACATCTCACTAACAAGACTGAGAGCACAGCTTCTTATTTCTCTTCTGTAAAGCAACTCGATGCTTTGATCATTGTGCCAGCAAGTCAGGTTCTTGGATTATCACATCGTTAGTAGCAATTCTGATAAAAGATATTTATAAATGTACAATATGTCATCATGTCCCTCTTTCTCATTTCCAGTGCTAAAAATTTAATCTTTGGTTCCATTCATTGCCAATCAAAGAAGTTCTCCACCAAACTTTTACCTTTCTGAAACCACTGGACTTCTTTCACCAGCATGCAACACCATCATGTAAAGTAAACCAGTCTGGTCAGACCCAGCATTACTGCCCTACCTTGGCAAGAATTCAGTCTTACATCTTACTAACAGGACTGAGAGCACAGCTTCTTATTTTTCTTGTGTGAAGCTGTAACTGCTCCTACCTGGCGCTGTCCTTCTTGATCTTGTCCTCGCACGGGATCGCTCCACAGTACGGGGCCTGGATAATCTGCAGGAACACCAGGGAAGGCAGAGTAAGTATGGCACATTGTGGAGTGTGTTACTAGTACACATGGCAGTCCCAAACACATTGTGGAGTGTGTTACACACAACAGTCCCAAACAAAGGATTCCTCTTTAGGATTCACACCAAGGATTCTGGTCATCTGCAGACCATGGACAACCTAATATGATACTACATAAGTAAGTCATTAGTCTCATGTTCAGAAACATCCCTGCTGTCTACAGAAATAACCCCGCTCGACGGAGGTAAGACCGTACTGTAGCTAGAGTAGACATGATTTGTAACGTGTGGTTACACATTGTTGTAAAATGTGGTTACACAGTACAGTAGATGTACTGACCATGCCCTTGTCCAGGTTGCTGCAGAAGTCGCTCCACGTGTCGATGGCCACCATGTGATCATCCTGGTTCTTCTTCGCTCTAAAAAGTTTCAAGCAAAACAAAAACACTTCTGATCAGTAAAAACACGCAACAGCATATGTCTTCTTCTGGTTTTGTAGCCAATATCAATATGTTGATCAGTTTGTCATCAAAAGACTTGTGGAATAAAAATTGACAGGTAGTATGTTGCATTGCAAGATTAAATGTAGCAATTAACCATCTCTCTGCTGAGGAAGCCTTACGACACAGCAGGCGGCTTGGAGAGCATTGAGAAGTCTGACCTTGAGTAGAGGTCGGTCTGGATGGTGTCCAGCATCTCCTTGACCTTCTCGGCGGCTTTGCCCTCGGCCAGGGTGAATTTCTCACCGGTGTCTCTCCGCACGGCCACGAACTGGTTCTGCTTCATGTCGCGCGGGCCGACCTCCATCCGGATGGGAGTGCCCTGTGGGGACAGTTACAACAGACTGTGAGTACAGTTATCGGCACAGCTATAACAGTACAGTTATCGGGACAGTTATAACAGTACAGTTATCAGGACAGTTATAACAGTACAGTTATCGGCACAGGAATACCAATAGACAATCTTTATTGACACAACAAAAGTACAGCGACTCTCGTAAGGTCTACTTAATGTATACATACATACATACATGCAAACAAACAAAGTTCATACTAATGAGTTTGTTTACATACAATCATATGGAATAGGGCAACATATTGAAATTTAGCGTGTTGTATACTTATACATTACTTGTTCTTATGTTCAAATACCATAACAGTATATCAGCACAAAGCCAAGTTCATCATGAGCTGACCTTGAGTTCCCAGTGGTTGAACTTCCAGCCGGGGGAGTAGTTGTCGCGCAGGTCGTCAGTGGCCCTGATGCCGGCGTCGCGCAGAGCCTTCCGGTACTCCTGGCACTTCTGCAGCAGCCGCGCCTTGTCCTCCTCGGACAGGTTCGCTGTGATTCCGCACGGGATCACCACTACCTGGAGACAACACGGTAACAACATCAGCTGTACTGTATAACTGGTAAAGAGAGTCAAACTAAAAGATATTGATCCTCTCACACCAGTGTGGGCACTGAACCTACTTGGGAGTTGGTCGGCAAGGTTCCCTACTAGATTTCAAAAGTCATCTGCTCCAGCTGACTATATCAAAGTCAGGAAAGTCATATATTCTTCTATGTGATCAGAGGACCAAACTCAAGCATGTTAAACATCCTACCACAAAAGAGAAAGTTGTCCATTCAGGTGTGAGCGGTTCCAACTTTAAAGTCTGGTTCTTGATTGACATCCTGAGATGGTGATATCTGTATCTGTATAACAGCCCTCCGGCGTAACACACCAGTGATAGCCAAATGTTATCTCAATTCTTCTACAAATGTGGCAAATCTCGACAGTCAAATGAAAGAAAGTTTCCGTCCTGACCTGATCTCTTGCGACGACGGGCGGCATGACGAGCCCCTTGTTGTCCCCGTGCACCATGACCATGACCCCGATGGTGCGGGTCGTGATGCCCCACGAGTTCTGCCACACAAACTTCTTCTCCCCAGGCTGCAACAAACAACAGACAACAGTCAGACAACAGCAACATCAAATGTAACGATACCGTCTTGAACTGCCACAATGTAAGAAAAGAATCAACATGGAATGTTATGAAATGCCACTATAGAAGAAATGCCACATTCAGCGAGAAGGAGCCAAAATGTTGGCAAGAAAATAAGTGTTACCATGTTTTAATGTTATAAACTAACATGATCATAAACTACAAAATACGGATTGTTACAGTGTTAAATCCTTACAATGTTAAAAATCGGTATAATCATCATCATCATCATTCACTGGTTTGAGCATCTGCAGTTGTGGAAACGTCCTGCAGCTGCATTCAGTAAATCCGTATCTAAGGTTGACAAAATGATGTGTACATGTGCATCCTGCTTTCCTACCTTCTCAGGGTCTTCAAACACGATTTCAAACATCTTGGAAAAGTTTTGACCTAAGTGGTGGGAAGTTGCGCCCTGGAAAAGAAAAGCAGATTCAGCAAAGTCAACTCACTACACAGGTCTGGTACGTGGTCATTGCTTGGTTGTCTTGCTTCTTTGTATGTATGTGTGCAGATGATTCTATATACCTTCTGCATAATATTTTGAGATTCATTATTAACTACATACACATACACTTGTTATACATGCATATTTTTGCTCTATATTTCTATTTATGGTACTAGATGTTGTATCTATCTTTGCAAAGAAGACATCTGTCTCAAAACTGGTAGAATCTTGAGATTTACTGATCTATACTCATTCATACAGTCAGCAACTACGTCCAAACACTAGAAGCCGAACTTTCACCCCACAATCCCTGACTTCCTGTGTGAACACGTGAGTTGCTTACCTGAATAGCTCTGCCGCTCGCTGAGATGTAAACCTCCACTGTCTTGGTGTAATCTGAGTTTCTTACCTGAATAGCTCTGCCGCTCGCTGAGATGAAAACCTCCACTGTGGTGGTGTAATCTGAGTTTCTTACCTGAATAGCTCTGCCGCTCGCTGAGATGTAAACCTCCACTGTGGTGGTGTAATCTGAGTTTCTTACCTGAATAGCTCTGCCGCTCGCTGAGATGTAAACCTCCACTGTGGTGGTGTAATCTGAGTTTCTTACCTGAATAGCTCTGCCGCTCGCTGAGATGTAAACCTCCACTGTGGTGGTGTAATCTGAGTTTCTTACCTGAATAGCTCTGCCGCTCGCTGAGATGTAAACCTCCACTGTGGTGGTGTAATCTGAGTTTCTTACCTGAATAGCTCTGCCGCTGGCTGAGATGTAAACCTCCACTGTGGTGGTGTAATCTGAGTTTCTTACCTGAATAGCTCTGCCGCTCGCTGAGATGTAAACCTCCACTGTGGTGGTGTAATCTGAGTTTCTTACCTGAATAGCTCTGCCGCTCGCTGAGAATGTGTGAGATGTAAACCTCCACTGTGGTGGTGTAATCTGAGTTTCTTACCTGAATAGCTCTGCCGCTCGCTGAGATGTAAACCTCCACTGTGGTGGTGTAATCTGAGTTTCTTACCTGAATAGCTCTGCCGCTCGCTGAGATGAAAACCTCCACTGTGGTGGTGTAATCTGAGTTTCTTACCTGAATAGCTCTGCCGCTCGCTGAGATGAAAACCTCCACTATTGTGGTGTAATCTGAGTTTCTTACCTGAATAGCTCTGCCGCTCGCTGAGATGAAAACCTCCACTGTCGTGGAGTAATCTGAGTTTCTTACCTGAATAGCTCTGCCGCTCGCTGAGATGTAAACCTCCACTGTCGTGGTGTTATCTGAGTTTCTTACCTGAATAGCTCTGCCGCTCGCTGAGATGTAAACCTCCACTGTGGTGGTGTAATCTGAGTTTCTTACCTGAATAGCTCTGCCGCTTGCTGAGATGTAAACCTCCACTGTAGTGGTGTAATCTGAGTTTCTTACCTGAATAGCTCTGCCGCTCGCTGAGATGTAAACCTCCACTGTGGTGGTGTAATCTGAGTGTCTTACCTGAATAGCTCTGCCGCTTGCTGAGATGTAAACCTCCACTGTGGTGGTGTAATCTGAGTTTCTCACCTGAATAGCTCTGCCGCTGGCTGAGATGTAAACCTCCACTGTGGTGGTGTAATCTGAGTTTCTTACCTGAATAGCTCTGCCGCTGGCTGAGATGTAAACCTCCACTGTGGTGGTGTAATCTGAGTTTCTTACCTGAATAGCTCTGCCGCTCGCTGAGATGTAAACCTCCACTGTGGTGGTGTAATCTGAGTTTCTTACCTGAATAGCTCTGCCGCTTGCTGAGATGTAAACCTCCACTGTGGTGCTGAATCTGAGTTTCTTACCTGAATAGCTCTGCCGCTCGCTGAGATGTAAACCTCCACTGTGGTGGTGTAATCTGAGTTTCTTACCTGAATAGCTCTGCCGCTCGCTGAGATGTAGACCTCCACTGTGGTGGTGTAATCTGAGTGTCTTACCTGAATAGCTCTGCCGCTCGCTGAGATGTAAACCTCCACTGTGGTGGTGTAATCTCCCCCAGCAAACTTCTCTTTCTCCGTCTTCCTTCCTCGGATCACCGGGATGGCCATCAAGTCCTCGTACACACGCGCATACAGCTCCAGGATAGCCAGGACCTGGGGGGAACAAGGTGTCAATCAACTTCTCATCAACCAATCAGAACCTGGGGAGCAAAAGCTGTCAATCAACTTCTCATCAACCAATCACATAGCAGCTCCTTGTACACATGGGCATACAGCTTCAGGATAACCAGAACCTGGGGGGGGGGAGGTGTCACTCAACTTCTCATCAACCAATCACACCCTGGGAACACAAGGTGTCAATCAACTTCTCTTCAACCAATCAGGACCTGGGGAGCACAAGATGTCAATCAATTTCTCATCAACCAGTCAGAACGTGGAGAGCACAAGCTGTCAATCAACTTCTCATCAACCAATCAGCTAGCAGATCCTCATACACAGGAGGAACCAGCTGAAATCTGGTGTGTACATTTCTTCAAAACCTACACACTGTTGAGGAGATGAAAATTAGATGTGCACCCATAACTGCAGGCTGAGAATAGTGTGTGTGGAGACAATCTTCCATTTCCATCAGAATGTTGGCCCTGACTGTACATGTTGCATAAAAGTGATAACAATCAGTAGCCAGTAGTGGCTACATGAGGAAGAGCAGAACAGAAGGGAGAAGTTACCTCTTCATCAGCCTCGTCCTTGGTGGCGAATGCGCTGTGCCCCTCCTGCCACAGGAACTCTCGCGTTCGCAGGAACGGCTGTGGGTGTTTGAACTCCCACCTCTGCAGGGGAAACACACCTCATGAAACAATGGAAACATAGCAGGTCCCAGTTTGATCTAAATACAGTTTTCGCTCACTAAAAAGCTATTTTTCTGGGATCCACTGATCTACACAAAAACGACAGATGCTAAAGGAACTTCCCGTTCTCTTTTCAGCTAACTGTGGATCAACCTTTAGCATGTACAATGTAGTATCCAGGACTGCAATCTTTAGCATGTACAATGTAGTATCCAGGACTGCAATCTTTAGCATGTACAATGTAGTATCCAGGACTGCAATTTTTTCCTGGCTGTCCATCACAATTATCAGTTCAACCAATGAGAGAATGGCTGCATGTGCATCAAATGTTTGCCTTTTAATTTTAATTATTTATTCTGAATTTCTATGTGTTGATGTAAGTGAACGGGAGTATCGGACTGGTCTATTGGGTGAGCAATGGCAGCTGAGATTCAAACTCACCAAAAAAAGTTCCACTGGTTATATTTGATAGACAGAACTCACCACAACATTGTTCCACTGGTTGTACTTGATTGGCAGGTCGCGGTGGGACTTGATCCACTTGGCGTACGCCGGGTACATGACCGTTTCGCTCGTGGGGCGGATGGCGATGGGCTCCGCCAGGTCCGTGTCACCTGACTTGGTCACCCAGGCAACCTACGAGTGACAGGAATGAAGCATGATGGGTACCAGTATCTCTCTGATATACTCTGACATGTCAATATCATCATCAACATTATCATCATCATCATCATTATTATCATTATCATCATCATCATCATACATACAGGTCTTTTCACTTAAACAAGTTATCAAGACTCCATTATGTTCTTTAAAGTAAACTATGGACGGCCTCTTCTCCTTTTGAAGTCACTGACGAAAGACAGCGGATGCTGTCAAACGTTTAAACGTCTGACTGTTTCAAAATTTTATCCAGTTGCTTGAGTATCTATTTTTGGCGTATCTCCTCCTTTTGGCTCCCGTAGACCAAAGGAGCAGTTAAAGATGAAGTATGAACACTTGATCGTGTAGAAAGGATTTTGTTACGGTATCTAGTGATTTACCAACATGAATTCGAAACTATTCACGGATATTTCATCATCTACTCCTGACTTAATGTACAGGGCCAGATCAGGGTTTTCTACTCATTTGTTTGTTTGTTTGTGTTTTCCATTTTTACCTCCGGCGCGAAGTCCGCGATGTGATCTTTCTCCCTCTCCAGCGCGGCCTTAGACACGAAGATGGGGAAGTAGACGTTGTCGACGCCCATCTTCTTAATCTCCGCGTCGAAGAAGTCCTTGATCTTCTCCCAGATGGAGTAGGAGGTCGGGCGCAGGATGTAGCAGCCGCTCACGTCGTAGTACTCGATCATCTCCGACTTGGTGATGACCTGGGAGTACCAGTCGCTCAGGTTCTCCTCCTTCTTAGCCTCCAGACCCAGTCTGAGGGGACGGCAGACGGATGGGGATCAGTACAAACAAACAGACTCTCCTACCAAACTCTCCTAACCCCAACCCTACCAGTCAGACAGGTTCTCCTCCTTCTTAGCCTCCAGACCCAGTCTGAGGGAACGGCACGGGGAAGGGGATCAGTACTCTCCTAACACTAACCCAAACCCTAACACTAACATTCGCTCAGGTTCTCCTCCTTCTTAGCCTCCAGACCCAGTCTGGGGGACGGCACAGGGAAGGGATCAGTACTCTCCTAACATTAACCCAAACCCCAACCCTAACCTCAACTCCAACCCTACCAGTCAGACAAGTTCTTCTCCTTCTTAGCCTCCAGATCCAGTCTGAGGGAATGGCACCGGGAAGGGAATCAGTACTCTCAATCAACACTAACCCTAACCCTAACACTAACCCAAACCCCAAGTCCAATCCCAACCCTACCAGTCGCTCAGGTTCTCCTCCTTCTAAGCCTCCAGACCTAGTCTGAGGGAACGGTAGAGGGAAGGGGATCAGTAATCTCCTAACAGTACTTTCCTAACCCTAAGGGCCTAACCTCAACCCCAACCACAACCAGTCAGATAGGTTCTCTTCCTTCTTAGCCTCCAGACCAAGACTGAGGGGAACGGCGGGAAAAAGGCGATCAGTTTCTGGTCTCCAAACATGTAGCCTGCTAGCCTAGGTACTGTCTACCATAGTTACTGCTAGTGCTGGCTCTCCCTTTTTGCTTGCTCCAAGGAAACAAAAAGGCAGAGACACCAAGAACCTTTTATAGTTGTGTGTACCAGTCTTTATTATCCATGTTGAATGTTGTGTTTTGGTTTACTTCTACATGCAGCATTGTATCTCCTCCAGGTGGGTTTTGCATAAAGAAACAGCATACATAGCTAACCGTATGAGACACGTAGTCGGCCTAAAACCAGTTCATCAACAATGCAGTTTTCTTTCAACCCAAGCTATCACGCCCCCCAGCACACATCAGACCAGTGGCCAGATGTTGTGGGTTGAAAAACACAAAGGTTTTTCTGACCATCAGACTTTTTTGACAGTCCTTCACCCAAAGCAGACATTGAAAACTATAGGGGCTCAGCAGTACTGAAAGAAGAAGAAAACTTTAAGATTTTCCACCCCAACATCTGCTTGGAGATTCTGCAGTTGTACCAGCCCTGCCCAACCCTACATGCAGCCTCAGGCAGAATACATTGTTTTCACCCACACTACCAACTGGATTTGGGGTTAAACCGACGTTTTGGGGGTTCTCACCCAAAATAGGGGGTGACAAGGAGGGAAAAGTCACTCTTTTTAACCCTCTTCTCACTCCTTGGGGCCAGGTAGAATGGTGTAAGGACCCCGAAAAGTTCGTTTAATCCCAAATCCAGCTGGTAGTGATAGTCTCACCTGGTGACTTTCTTGGGGCCCGGCATGGCTCCTTCCGGCTTCGCTGCCTCCTTGGCCGCCTTCTTGGGCTGATCTTTCTTCTGCTCCTTCTCCTTCTTTTGTTCCTTTTCCTTCTTCTGTTCCTTCTTGCCCTTCTTGCCGCCGGCCGGCGTGACGTCCTCCCCCGTCAGAGACTTGAACTGATCCTTCAGCGCCAGCAGCTGTTTCACCTCAGCATCCACCTGGGCCTGGGGCAAAGGTCACAGGTCACACAAAGGTCAGGGAACTGGGACAAACCAACCTACTGCGCTCCCTGCTTGTTTTACTTTTTTAACAATTAAAAATAAAATCAAAAGTAAAATATAGATAGAAAGAATACAAAAATAAGTAGAAACATGTCCTTTGGAAGTCACTGATGAGGAAACATTAAGTTTTAAAAGTATTCTTAAGTTTTAAAAGTATTCTAACACCTTTAAAAGTATTCAAGGTGCTCAAATGACAAAGCACATTCTCCCAACTCTACAGCCTACTGTTTATGTGCTACTGAATACATCTGTAACATCAACATGGATTAAATTCAACATCCAGTAACTCTGACAAGTAAATGCATAGAACAACCAAGGACAACAAAAAGGTCAGGTTATGAATAATTCATTAACTGGTCCCTTGGGACGAGTATATCTGTTAAACTGTCATCAGGACAGCCTGGACCAATTATAGCTTTACCCATGGCTGGGTAATTACTGATTCCCAGAACTCCGTATCTTTCATTCTCACACAACAAACAGGCACCTGGAGCACAAACTCTCCCAGCTAAGCCCAGAGTTAGTCAGCTGTCAGTGAAGCTGTTGACAGAACCACACCTATACCTGCCCCTGCTGTTCCTATTGTTCCCTGCCTCCGTATGTCCACAACGAGCCTTGAAACTCCCGGCACACTCTATTGTTGCCCTGCCACATCAGCATGAACTTTCACCTCCGACCCACACATTTGCTGAGGCCCCAGCTGGTTCTGGCTGCCCATAATTTGTAAACAAAATGCCTGATTTTTGTGTGGTTTAATTGCCAAGGCCTAAGCAAGTGCCTGCTTTTTTGTCCTGAACAAAACATTTGATTCAAGCATACTGTGTAAATATCAATTTTTGTCGCCAATTAAACAAAAGGCTCTTTGTGTCAAAATTGATCTTTTTAACCAATTTTTAAATAATGACGATTTTCATATTTCATTACCTGCAAATGATTCAAGTCTAATCTATTCATCTATTTACAGGTTTGCGATAGCGAAACCTATGTTATTTTTCTTCACGCCATGTTGTTATTTACTTTAACCTGGGTAGCCCCTACAACTCTCTGAGATAGTTTGGCACATTTACATAATATCAAGGAGGTTAAATACTTCGATAATATGTATATTAAGTTAAGAAGTAGAGGCAGGGTCTCCCAAGCTGCTGTGTTAGAAATCTAAAGTCTTTTAACACAGAGCAAGGAGGTTTCAATATCTCAAGAACTACAGGGCCCAGAAAAGATTTAAAACCAAACATAAACCACAGTGACCGTTAAGTACACATTTTGACAAAGTGGGTTTGCTTCCTACAGTCAGTTTTGTGATGTGTTATATTCCCCCTACCCTGACCGCACACTGCCCTTCAGTTGGCGCAGTGTTCCCCTGTTCCGGTGTGTACATGTTTATGTGTGCACGTATGTGTGTGTGTGTGTGTGCATGTATGTTATATCTACCCTACCTTGTCCGCCCCGCTGCCCTTCAGTTGGCGCACCGTGTTCCCCTGTTCCAGTGTGTGTGTGCATGTCTGTGTGTGTGAGTGTGTGTGAGTGTGTACATGTATGTTATGGCTCCCCTACCTTGTCCGCCCCGCTGCCCTTCAGCTGGCGAACAGTGTTCCCCTGTTCCTGTGTGTGTATACATGTATGTGTGTATGTTACCTTGTCCGCCCCGCTGCCCTTCAGTTGGCGCACAGCGTTCCCCTGCTCCTGTGTGTGCGTGTGAGTGTGTGTGTGCGTGTGAGTGTGTGTGTGAGTGTGTATACATGTATGTTATATTCCCCCTACCTTGTCCGCCCCACTCCCCTTCAGTTGGCGCATAGCGTTCCCCTGCTCCTGTGTGTGTGTGTATACGTGTGCACGTATGCGTGTGTGTGTGTGTGTGTACATGTATGTTATGGCTCCCCTACCTTGTCCGCCCCGCTGCCCTTCAGTTGGCGCACCGTGTTCCCCTGTTCCTCGATCTGAGCCTTCAGCTTCTCCGCCTCGGGGCTGGACCCGCCCGACGTCTCGGGAGACGCCTTCTCCTGGTTCTTCCCCTCCTGCTTCTTCTTCCCGTCCTCCTTGGGCGGCTTCCAGTCCTTCCCCGTCAGGTTCTTGTAGTCGGCCTTCAGCGCCAGGAGCACCTTCACCTCCGCATCCATCTGGGCCTGGGGAACAATACAGTACAGGTAACACATAACTTTCACCTCCGCATCCACCTGGGCCTGGGGGAACAATACAGTACAGGTAACACATAACTTTCACCTCCGCATCCACCTGGGCCTGGGGGGACAATACAGTACAGGTAACACATAACTTTCACCTCCGCATCTACCTGGGCCTGGGGGAACAATACAGTACAGGTAACACATAACTTTCACCTCCGCATCCACCTGGGCCTGGGGGGACAATACAGTACAGGTAACACATAACTTTCACCTCCACATCCACCTGGGCCTGGGAACAATACAGTACAGGTAACACATAACTTTCACCTCCGCATCTACCTGGGCCTGGGGAATAATACAGTACAGTAACACATAACTTTCACCTCCGCATCCACCTGGGCCTGGGGGGACAATACAGTGCAGGTAACACATAACTTTCACCTCCGCATCCACCTGGGCCTGGGGGACAATACAGTACAGGTAACACATAACTTTCACCTCCGCATCCACCTGGGCCTGGGAACAATACAGTACAGGTAACACATAACTTTCACCTCCGCATCTACCTGGGCCTGGGGAATAATACAGTACAGTAACACATAACTTTCACCTCCGCATCCACCTGGGCCTGGGGGGACAATACAGTGCAGGTAACACATAACTTTCACCTCCGCATCCACCTGGGCCTGGGGGACAATACAGTACAGGTAACACATAACTTTCACCTCCGCATCCACCTGGGCCTGGGGACAATACAGTACAGGTAACACATAACTTTCACCTCCGCATCTACCTGGGCCTGGGGACAATACAGTACAGGTAACACATAACTTTCACCTCCGCATCTACCTGGGCCTGGGGACAATACAGTACAGTAACACATAACTTTCACCTCCGCATCCACCTGGGCCTGGGGACAATACAGTACAGGTAACACATAACTTTCACCTCCACATCCACCTGGGCCTGGGAACAATACAGTACAGTAACACATAACTTTCACCTCCGCATCCACCTGGGCCTGGGGGAACAATACAGTACAGGTAACACATAACTTTCACCTCCACATCCACCTGGGCCTGGGGGACAATACAGTACAGGTAACACATAACTTTCACCTCCGCATCCACCTTGGCCTGGGGAACAATACAGTACAGGTAACACATAACTTTCACCTCCACATCCACCTGGGCCTGGGGGAACAATACAGTACAGTAACACATAACTTTCACCTCCGCATCCACCTGGGCCTGGGGGAACAATACAGTACAGGTAACACATAACTTTCACCTCCGCATCCACCTGGGCCTGGGGGAACAATACAGTACAGGTAACACATAACTTTCACCTCCGCATCCACCTGGGCCTGGGGGAACAATACAGTACAGGTAACACATAACTTTCACCTCCCCATCTACCTGGGCCTGGGGGGACAATACAGTACAGGTAACACATAACTTTCACCTCCGCATCTACCTGGGCCTGGGGGAACAATACAGTACAGGTAACACATAACTTTCACCTCCGCATCTACCTGGGCCTGGGGGAACAATACAGTACAGGTAACACATAACTTTCACCTCCACATCCACCTGGGCCTGGGGGAACAATACAGTACAGTAACACATAACTTTCACCTCCGCATCCACCTGGGCCTGGGGGAACAATACAGTACAGGTAACACATAACTTTCACCTCCACATCCACCTGGGCCTGGGGGAACAATACAGTACAGGTTACACTTGAACTTCAACAATACAAAGATTTCTGCAGGGCTAAAATGACCCCTGCAACCTACCATCTGCAGAAAATGTGCGGTAGAGGCCTGCTAACTCCTCTGGCATGTCATACAGTCAATTTCTACTATTATATATAGCAACATACGGAGCCTGGTAGATAATGAGAAAGTAGTATAGAAAACTTGCAATTGATTGATTAATTCATTGATTGATTCATTTATTTAATCAATACAAACTGTTCTGAGCCTGTCGCACCTTTTCAGCCTTGGCTGTCTTCAGCTGCCGGACTTTCTCCCCCTGAGCTTTAATCTTGTCGTTCACAGCGTCGACATCAGCAGTACTGGAGGCGGGGCTGGCGGCGGGGGTGGCAGGGGTATGGGCTCCAGGCTTCCAGTCCTTCCCTGTCAGGGCCTTGAACTCAGCCTTGAGTGCCAGGAGGGCCTTAACAGCAGCATCGACCTCAGCCTGGGCAGGAACACATTAGTCATTACACCTCACAATACAGCACATATTACAGCAAACATTACAGCACACACTGAACGACAAACATTTACAGCACATATCACACACATCACAGCACAGACTATATACATGTACAATACACATGATGAAGGCCTTGTCACACATTACTCAATGCTCTGTTCCTGTCCCACCTTTTCAGCCTTGGCAGTCTTGAGTTGCCGGACCTTGTCTCCCTGAGCTTTAATCTTGTCGTTCACAGCATCCACACCAGCAGGGCTGGCGGCGGGGGCAGTGGGGGCAGCAGGGGCGGGGGTATGGGCTCCAGGCTTCCAGTCCTTCCCCGTCAGGGTTTTGTACTCAGCCTTCAGACCCAGGAGAGTCTTAACAGCAGCTTCGATCTCAGCCTGGGAAGGAACACATCACAGCAAACATTACACCTTACATTACAGCACATATTACAGCACACACTGAACGACAAACATTTACAGCACATATTACACACTTCAGACCCAGGAGAGTCTTAACAGCAGCTTCGATCTCAGCCTGGGCAGGAAGACATTACAGCAAACATTACAGCCCACACTAGCACTGAACGACAAATATTACACCTCACATTACACAAACACTGAGCGCCAGGAGAGTCTTTACAGCAGCATCTATCTCAGCCTGGGCAGGAAGACATTGTATCCTCATTACAGCACATATTACACCCATTACAGCAGACATTACAGCACACTTCTGACCCAGGAGAGCACCATGTTACAGCACACATCAAACACATGATAAAGGCCTTGTTACACACATTACTCAATGCTCTGTGAATGTCCCACCTTTTCTGCCTTGGCAGTCTTGAGCTGCCGGACCTTGTCTCCCTGAGCCTTGATCTTCTCGTTAACAGCGTCCGCACCAGCGGAGCTGGCTGCGGGGGCGGCGGGGGTTGGGGCGGTGGCTCCAGGCTTCCAGTCCTTCCCCGTCAGGGCCTTGTACTCAGCCTTGAGCGCCAGGAGAGTCTTCACAGCAGCATCGACCTCAGCCTGGGCAGGAACACATTATATCCACATTACAGCACATATTACAACCATTACAGCAGACATTACAGCACATATCACACCCATTACAGCACACTTCTGACCCAGGAGAGCACCATGTTACAGCACACATCAAACACAGTACACATGATAAAGGCCTGTCCCACCTTTTCAGCCTTGGCCGTCTTCAGCTGCCGGACCTTGTCTCCCTGGGCCTTGATCTTGTCGTTCACGGCGTCCACACCAGCGGGGCTGGCCGCAGGGGTAGCAGCAGGGGCGGGTCCCTTCTTAGCTGCTCCAGGCTTCCAGTCCTTCCCGGTCAGGGCCTTGTACTCAGCCTTCAGCGCCAGAAGGGACTTCACTGCAGCATCGACCTCAGCCTGGGGATTACAGCAAACATTACAGCACGTATTACTCACCATGCACATAGTAAAGGCCTTGTTACGCACTGAAAGTACATATTACACACAATGCACATAGTAAAGGCCTTGTTACACACATTACAGCAAACATGACACACTCAAGTCTGGGCTGGAAGACCACAGGAAAGCCAGAAATACGAGTATCATCTGGGTTATCAAAATCAAGACTCTAGAAAAATTATTTATTAAAAACAAAATGCCCCATGCTTTCAAAATGCTCTTTAACTCTAAAATTTCTTCACTTCTGAGGAAAACAAAATCAACCACCTCAGCTCTGAGAGGAACCCAAAACTCACCTTGTCTGCTTTCCTGCCCTTGAGCTGCCTGACGGAGTCACCTTGAGCGGCGACCTTGTCGCTGAGAGCCTGCTCGTCGTCGGGGCTGAAGCTGGGGGACGCTTCCTCCTTGGGGGACGGGAGCTCCTTCTTAGACGCTGCCTTCTCCACCTTGTCAGCCTTCTGCAACCGTCAGGAATAATAGTTACAGCTTCGGCAAGGAAGCTTCTTTTACCATGGAAACCAAATTTGGTGTCCAGACCATTCCACAAACATTCCTACGTGCTCAAGCTCCAAGCAGATGTAAGGATTCAACTCATTCTCTGTGTCTTACACCTGTTTTTGAAACACTTACTGTGTCTTTCTAGTTATACACTTTTTTAGCGGTTTGCCTCCTTCCGTCGTACCATAACGCTAAAAACTAGATACAAAACACTGAGAACAACCTGGATCCATAGTGGTGTGAAAATTCTCATTCCAGCAACTGTCATCAGCTTCATGCTTCCTACCATCATTTGACTTTTAAAACTCTGCCATTTGCACAAAAGTCATACATAAACTCCTGAATGTCACAAACATGTTGCCAGCCTGGTCTGAGGTGAATACAGTTATACTGACAACTGTACTCTGAAAAAGTCACATTTTCCAAGGAGAAAGCCACAGTGAAAGTTAGTAGTAGTGCTTCTGATGCATTCATGATTCAGTCTCTCTTAGCTGCCAGTCCCTTCCTTCTATCCTTCATGTCACCTTCATGTGAACATGTATATCATTGGTTTCCAAAAATGTATTTCAAGAAGTCTACATAATTCTTGACCATCATCAAAGAAACAGCAAGTACTTTTTAAACTCCTGTTTACTTGTTGTGAGCATATCTGGTAGGAGTTCAGACAATAAGATCAGCTCATAGACAAAGGATCATGACTGTCACATGTACAAGAACAATCCTCAAGCATCTCATACACTTCCATCTGTGTTAGTTAACTCCACACATATGCAGAGATTTAAACTTTAACCTTTTGCTTCTTCTGCCCAGCTGCTGCCTGTGATGGGAAGTAATGAAGGTTTAAAACGGGATGTACAACACAGGAGCTGGCGTGAACCATAGCGGTTGGGTAGATGCTCTGACTTGGGAGTGATATCATGTACTTCTATAATCAACTACAGAATAAGCATGCAGACATGAAAGTGGGTTTACTGAACTAAGCATGGAATGCTACAGGAACAGGTGAGCACAGTTCTTCAGTATTAATGGCACAAGAAGGCACGAGCTGAAGAGCAAAGGAATGAAGTGTGTACAATGAAGGTACAGGTCATACACATGTATGAGGGAGTCATCAAAGACAGCAAAGCAAAAACACAACTCTATCCACAGCCTGGAAGACTGTAGCTTGTATGGGTTTGAACCTGACCTTGGACTTGGACTTGGAGCCAGCTGTGGGCATCTCCTTCTGATGTCCGTCTGGGATGTGGAACAGCACACACGGGGTGGGCTGGCAGCTGTACCGGCTGTAACACATGTACAACACACGTTACAACAAATGTTACAACACACAGTACACACGGGGTGGGCTGGCAGCTGTACCGGCTGTAACACATGTACAACACACGTTACAACAAATGTTACAACACACAGTACACAGGGGGTGGGCTGGCAGCTGTACCGGCTGTAACACATGTACAACACACGTTACAACAAATGTTACAACACACAGTACACAGGGGGTGGGCTGGCAGCTGTACCGGCTGTAACACATGTACAACACACGTTACAACAAATGTTACAACACACAGTACACACGGGGTGGGCTGGCAGCTGTACCGGCTGTAACACATGTACAACACACGTTACAACAAATGTTACAACACACAGTACACAGGGGGTGGGCTGGCAGCTGTACCGGCTGTAACACATGTACAACACACGTTACAACAAATGTTACAACACACAGTACACACGGGGTGGGCTGGCAGCTGTACCGGCTGTAACACATGTACAACACACGTTACAACAAATGTTACAACACACAGTACACAGGGGGTGGGCTGGCAGCTGTAACGGCTGTAACACATGTACAACACACGTTACATCACAATCATATTACAACACACATTACACGGGGTGGGCTGGCAGCTGTACCGGCTGTAACACATGTACAACACACGTTACAACAAATGTTACAACACACAGTACACAGGGGGTGGGCTGGCAGCTGTACCGGCTGTAACACATGTACAACACACGTTACAACAAATGTTACAACACACAGTACACACGGGGTGGGCTGGCAGCTGTACCGGCTGTAACACATGTACAACACACGTTACAACAAATGTTACAACACACAGTACACAGGGGGTCGGCTGGCAGGTGTACCGGCTGTAAGACATGTACAACACAAGTTACATCACATATTACAGCACAAACGGGGTGGGCTGGCAGCTGTACCGGCTGTAACACATGTACAACACAAGTTACATCACATATTACAGCACAAACGGGGTGGGCTGGCAGCTGTACCGGCTGTAACACATGTATAACACACGTTACATCACATATTACAGCACAAACGGGGTGGGCTGGCAGCTGTACCAGCTGTAACACATGTACAACACATGTTACATCACAATCATATTACAACACACATTACACAGGGGGTCGACTGGCAGCTGTACCCGCTGTAACACATGTACAACACACGTTACAAAGCAACACACATTACAACACATGTTACAACATACATTTACAGCACACGTTAAAACACACATTACACAGGGGGTTGGCTAGCAGGTGTAACAGCTAGAACACACATTTGTTTGTACAACACACATAAATCACCTTGGCGGCTCGTAGGGAACGTCGCAGATGTAGTAGCCGCGCCTCTGCAGCTGGATGATGTCACCTTTCTTCAGCTGAGCCAGACACGGGTCTCCTAACATCACTGTCTCCATCTGCAAATACAGTAACACAACACACCTGTTATACCTGTAACACCTGCACGGATCTCCTAACATCACTGTCTTCATCTGTGGTTTAAGATGAACAAGTCTTTTCACATCACTGTCTCTCCTTCTGGGGGGGCATCACAATACACCTGTAACACCTGCAGGGGTCACCTAACATCAATGTCTCTTCCCCATCTTCAAGTACAAGGGAAGATCTTACACTTAAGTCTCATCTTCTGAGCAAGATTGTACTGTGATTTGTACACTTAAGACCCAACTTCTTGGGAACATCTTACATGGAAGTCTCAACTTCTTCCGAACATCTTACACTGAAGTAAGATCCAAGACAGATAGGTCTCAACAGGAATGGCTGAAAACTACACCAGGTGAATGAGCAGTTTTAGAGCAGAGAGAGAACTGGACTGAGTGCGTTAAGAAGGACATTACAGAGTGCGGCCTCACCAACATGGACCCGCTGGACAGAGCCGCTTGGAGGCGCTGTGTGAAGACTGGCCGACTGCTGCCTACCCCTGCGTCAGGGAACCCCGCAGCAGTATAATATAATACTGGATACTACTACTACTACTAGAGAAGTGTTTTGACACTCTTGCTGCTCCTGACCTTGGTGTCCTTGTTGACAAAGTTCTTGAACTCGTCCTCCTTGGCGAGAACGCCCTTGGAGATGATGTGGTCGAAGTGCGTGACGACGGTCGGGGTGAAGGGGGCCTTCGGGGTGTCTGCGAGCCAGGTTAGCTTCGCTGTCTTCTTATAGTCCTGGGGAAACATGACAAAACACTTTAAACATTTGAACAGTGAGAAAGTGTGAGTGAGTGAACAGACACTTGGAAATTAAAAAAATCCCTTTATTGTCTTATTATACTATAGATCTGGGGAACAGATACCACTCTTTCAGAAAACATTTAAAACATTTGAAAAAACACTAAGTGAAACATTATGAAGAAGAGAAAACCGAGAATGGTGGAGAAAACTGTTGCCAGATCTTTTGTGGTTCCTCAAAGTGCAAATAGTTAGACTACCGTAGTACGGGATAGATAATCTATCTAGATAACAAGTGACCTGTGTGACAGGACTTTCCAAGACTTTCCAACTCTATACAATCTACCCGTGACATGCATTTGGTTTTGTTTGTCTGTTATGCTGAGGGAGTAAAGTTGTCCTCTACAGTCCAGGACATGACCAGAGAGTAAAGCCGTACCGTGTTCTCTAGGTTCAGCTGGGCATCGATGGACTCCACAGCTCCAGACTTGTTCCTGCAGGGATGGGACATTACAGTGACTTACTGAATCCTAGAAAATGTTCCTTAATCTATTGTATGTACATGTACCACAGCTTAACATCCCGTCCTACAGACTGCAACCTTTTCCAGCGTCATTAAGTCAGTTGAGTCTGCCAGGATTTGAACTGTGGATCTGCTGACTTAGTGAATCCTAGAAAATGCAGATGTACCTTAATCCATTCAGTGGACCACAGCTTAACATCCCGTCCTAAGGACTGCAACCCTTTCCAGTAGCATGCAAGTCACTGTGAGACAGATGGGGTTTGACAAGGTACCAAGGCAGCCGTTTTTGATAATAAGACAGCTGAATTTCATTCAACATCTGCTAGACTAGAACCTTTGGCTTGATAATAGAAATATCATACAGAATGTAATACTAAGTATGTAATACTAAAAGTATGACAACAAAACTAAGAAAGCATAAAAACATTAGTTTTTTATCGATGAAATTCGTTGAGTGTTCTGTATAATTGCTTGGTCGCAGCGAGGTCCCCAATGTGCTGAGGGTCCAGTGAGAACTGAGACAGGGGCTTTACCAACTTAACCTGACGATCATGAGAACATCTCCACACTCACTTGTTGATCTTCTTGACGATGACGTTTCCCCAGTTGATGAAGGTCACGACCTCTCCCTCCGTCAGCGTCGCAGCATCCTGACCATCTATGTACACCCTGGAGGAGTACCACACCTCCTTCTGCCCAACATCAGGATTCTGGGGACACAACTCTTGTTTTTTTGTTCGAGCCTCACAAATCAGCCTACTGGCCACTTTTCATTGAGGTCATGAGGGAGCAGGCGAGACTTTGACAAAATAGACACCACACACAAGATTACATGATCAGAGTCCTTATAAATCCATAAACATCCATCCTCACACTTACATCTATTACAAAAACACAAATGAAAATGAAAGTTGGTGTTTGTTTGTTTATCATCTTCGTCATCTAAAGGAAACTGTACGTACATGTACATTAAATTTGGTATTACAGCCTAGTTCATAAAAACTACCATCTTCAAGTCGACATTATTGTGCGACATGAAATCTAAATCAGTAGGATGGAGAAAGAGCCCACTGTCTCCCATGACCTATGACCTGACCTTGGGGTGCTTGGGGACCTCCTTCATCTCGTCCTTGACCCCCGGCAGGTTGATGAGCACGGCTCCGTCCCGCTGCAGCGCGTTGAAACGCGGCGCCACGGGGTCAATCACCTACAAGATGACAGGGGCAGGAACTGGTCAAACTCTACAACACATGATTTGTTTGTTTGTTTCACTAGTAAACTGCCTTTAGGCAAAACACACTTAGTCTAGTACTGTACAGTAGGTACCAGCTGCAGAAGACTGGACTGTACGTGCAAGGACTGAGATG